>NC_041397.2:335456765-335521060 GCF_900747795.2 Erpetoichthys calabaricus
AAGACATGCAATCGTTTAAATCAAGGCGCAAGTCGAAAAACACCGTCCCATAATATTAGTTAACGATTAACACATTTGTATATGTATTGTAAGCATACAACTGATAATATGTTGCGCTTATTTATCTGGTGTACTGACATTTTTGCGCGTTTAACGGCTGAAATCTAACGTGGTTTGTGCCCTTCAGAATGAAAAGAGTTTGCATTTACCTTTTTAATAAAAGGCGAGCTTTTAAGCCTGAGAAATCACCCCGTAAATACACATGTTTAATTGCACATGTGTTAATATGTATGCTTACACAGTATTAAAAGACACTCAACAAGTACACAGTATTAAAAGACAGTCAACAATTAACGTCATTTGCCTTCGTTCCCGCCTCCTCCATTAGAGTATATGGACAAAAAACAGGTTCCAGTTATGACCATTACACGTAGAATTTCGAAATGAAACCTGCCTAACTTTTGTAAGTAAGCTGTAAGGAATGAGCCTGCCAAATTTCAGACTTCTACCTACATGGGAAGTTGGAGAATTAGTGATGAGTCAGTCAGTCAAACAGGTTCCAGTTATGACCATTACGCGTAGAATTTCGAAATAAAACCTGCCTAACTTTTGTAAGTAAGCTGTAAGGAATGAGCCTGCCAAACTTCAGACTTCTACCTACACGGGAAGTTGGAGAATTAGTGATGAGTGAGTCAGTCAAACAGGTTCCAGTTATGACCATTACGCGTAGAATTTCGAAATAAAACCTGCCTAACTTTTGTAAGTAAGCTGTAAGGAATGAGCCTGCCAAATTTCAGACTTCTACCTACATGGGAAGTTGGAGAATTAGTGATGAGTCAGTCAGTCAAACAGGTTCCAGTTATGACCATTACGCGTAGAATTTCGAAATAAAACCTGCCTAACTTTTGTAAGTAAGCTGTAAGGAATGAGCCTGCCAAACTTCAGACTTCTACCTACACGGGAAGTTGGAGAATTAGTGATGAGTGAGTCAGTCAAACAGGTTCCAGCTATGACCATTACGCGTAGAATTTCGAAATAAAACCTGCCTAACTTTTGTAAGTAAGCTGTAAGGAATGAGCCTGCCAAATTTCAGACTTCTACCTACACGGGAAGTTGGAGAATTAGTGATGAGTGAGTCAGTCAAACAGGTTCCAGTTATGACCATTATGCGTAGAATTTCGAAATAAAACCTGCCTAACTTTTGTAAGTAAGCTGTAAGGAATGAGCCTGCCAAACTTCAGACTTCTACCTACACGGGAAGTTGGAGAATTAGTGATGAGTCAGTCAGTCAGTCAGTCAGTCAGTCAGTCAGTCAGTCAGTGAGGGCTTTGCCTTTTATTAGTATAGATGAACAGTTACTACATTCCAGATGTTCAGTTGTTATCTGCTTATATCGCACTTTTAAACAGTAATGTTACTACTGTTAAGCTGTCACTGGTCCAGTTAGACCTGATTTGATGGACTTTCTCCTACTGTCGTCGTGTCAGTTTACTGCACACTGTCTTGTCTGATCCTGAAGACACATCATTGTGTTTCAATCGGGATGACAGTAACTTGGACTTGAACTTGATTTTAATTTTCTTATGGGACACAAGAGGGCGCCATTCATGCACAGTTATGTATTCTGGGGGGTTTTACATTGAGACTTCTGTGAAAGTTTAAGATTTTTATTTAGTCCTGTTTACACAATAAAATATGAAATTTGCCTTTTCAATTGTATCCAATAACAGGAAAAAATGAAATAAAACAGACAAATAGAAACAAAACAGGGAAAAGGAAACTCTTCATTCCTTGCTGCTTCAAAGATTTGCTTTGTTGGCTGGTTCAGCTGTCTTTCTGCTGGGTGGAGGTTCAGTTTTGGTTCTGTTAAGTTTGATTTGATTGTATGGATTGGTATTTGCTTTCAATTAAAATTAATGATAAAAAAATTGGTTGTGGCACCGTTTTTTGGGGGACAAACTGAAGCAGCACTTATCTATTATATAGTGCCTTTCTATCTATCTATCTATCTATCTATCTATCTATCTATCTATCTATCTATCTATCTATCTATCTATCTATCTATCTATCTATCTATCTATCTATCTATCTGCTCATTCCACATGCTCTCATGGTCCTCATCATAGTGACAATACACATCTTGGCCTGGCCAGTACCAGACTCACAGAACAAATCCAGGCTAGAATGTATTGTGCCATTTCTACCGTGCTGCCCAATCTGATGCCAGCTTTCCCATTTCTACTTTGCTCCCAAACTTCAGTCTGTGACATCCACAGTCCCTTTAATCTTCCCATAATTTGTCCTCTAGATGTGGAAAGTAAGAGGTGCACCTGTCTTGTACTTCATCCACAGGATAATCCCAACCTAAACCTTACTTTGCCTTTATATCAGGATGCCTATATTTCCTTGATCATATATTTTGCCCTTTTTTCCTTCGGCCGTGAAACATTTCTCAGTTACTTTCTACCTAAATGGAGTTATTTCACTAAGCCCCCCAAACAGATTTAGTGTTATGCTATTGTCTAGATCAGTGTTTCCCAACTTTTTCTTCTGTAGTGGCACACTATTTGTAACCAAAATCATCCCAAGGCACACCACTATACTAACGACAAACACATATACAGTATACAGTGCATCCAGAAAGTATTCACAGCGCTTCATCACTTTTTCCACATTTTGTTATGTTACAGCCTTATTCCAAAATGGATTAAATTAATTTTTTTCCTCAGAATTCTACACACAACACCCCATAATGACAACATGAAAAAAGTTTACTTGAGGTTTTTGCAAATTTATTAAAAATAAAAATACTGAGAAATCCCATGTCCATAAGTATTCACAGCCTTTGCTCAATACTTTGTCGATGCCCCTTTGGCAGCAATTCCAGCCTCAAGTCTTGTTGAATATGATGCCACAAGCTTGGCACACCTCTCCTTGGCCAGTTTGGCCCATTCCTCTTTGCTGCACCTCTCAAGCTCCATCAGGTTGGATGGGAAGCGTCGGTGCACAGCCATTTTAAGATCTCTCCAGAGATGTTCAATGGGATTCAAGTCTGGGCTCTGGCTGGGCCACTCAAGGACATTCACAGAGTTGTCCTGAAGCCACTCCTTTGATATCTTGGCTGTGTGCTTAGGGTTGTTGTCCTGCTGAAAGATGAACCGTCGCCCCAGTCTGAGGTCAAGAGCGCTCTGGAGCAGGTTTTCATCCAGGATGTCTCTGTACATTGCTGCAGTCATCGTTCCCTTTATCCTGACTAGTCTCCCAGTTCCTGCCGCTGAAAACCATCCCCACCACATGATGCTGCCACCACCATGCTTCACTGTAGGGATGGTATTGGCCTGGTGATGAGCGGTGCCTGGTTTCCTCCAAACGTGACGCCTGGCATTCACACCAAAGAGTTCAATCTTTGTCTCATCAGACCAGAGAATTTTCTTTCTCATGGTCTGAGAGTCCTTCAGGTGCCTTTTGGCAAACTCCAGGCGGGCTGCCATGTGCCTTTTACTAATGAGTGGCTTCCGTCTGGCCACTCTACCATACAGGCCTGATTGGTGGACTGCAGCAGAGATGATTGTCCTTCTGGAAGGTTCTCCTGTCTCCACAGAGGACCTCTGGAGCTCTGACAGAGTGACCATTGGGTTCTTGGTCACCTCCCTGACTAAGGCCCTTCTCCCCCGATCGCTCAGTTTAGATGGCCAGCCAGCTCTAGGAAGAGTCCTGGTGGTTTCGAACTTCTTCCACTTATGGATGATGGAGGCCACTGTGCTCATTGGGACCTTCAAAGCAGCAGAAATGTTTCTGTAACCTTCTCCAGATTAATAAATTTGCCAAAATCTGAAGTAAACTTTTTTCACATTGTTATTATGGGGTGTTGTGTGTAGAATTCTGAGGAAAAAAATGAATTTAATCCATTTTGGAATAAGGCTGTAACATAACAAAATGTGGAAAAGTGATGAAGTGCTGTGAATACTTTCTGATTGCACTGTACATCTAGAGTAGATGCTCTGTTGTATTCATTTTCCAATTATGATTATTATTTAGGGTAATTCCTACGTATTTTGTCCAGTTTATATATTTTTTTCATTTTGTTATATCAGGAACTATACTCATTAATTAAAAATACATTTACATGCTGTTATATGCATGAGAGTCCCAAAGCAATTCCTAAACAGTCACTAAAATGCTCACTAAAGAAGGAAACACTGTCAAAAAACTTGCAGATAACACAAAGGACAACATAAAATCTTTATAAATAAAAATATTTATTATTCCTAAGCTCTGTAGAACAAAAAGAAGCTCCGTGAAGTACAAGAGGCACACAGGAGTCACCTAAACAGTAAGGCAACACAAAGCAAAGAATAAAAAGTGAAATGGTGAATTCAAAGCAGAGAGCAAAAAGTTCAGAAGTTCCAAATATCCAAAGAATGAAAGTTCAGCAAAACGCAAAGAAACTCAACACTCACAAGTGCATTCAAATGAACTGCCATCCGCTGTGGGAAGCTTGGTACTTATTGGGTGAGGTGCAGGTGGCCCCGCCTCTTGGGGAGCCGCCCACAAAACACAAAGGAACATAACAGACGCAGCTTACACACAAAGAAACCAAACAATACCCAAAACTAGTCAAATCTATACTGTAACTGATATCACATGTCTAGCATAATTAACAATATTCACATAAACAAAAGAGTCAAACATGAACAATAAAGACACAAAAAGGGAATCTGAACACAGGACTGGGGGAACCCTGGCTGAAATACAACAACACATGTTAGTTAGGGCATCTAAAATGAGTCCATTATAGGCTGAAGAGGCGGTGCTGGCATCACAAAGTGGCATCTCAGACTGGTAAATGTGGTCCTTATTCCATTTATCAAACATTTCAATTCAAAGGGACTTGTAGATCTTTGCTTACCACATAGTTTCCTTCTAATACTGGCCCTTCCTAGAAGGATGATCCCAGTTCCGTTCTTCATCAGGTCTTTTCATAATCTCCTACCTGACTCTTCATTTAAATGTTCCTCAGTAAATCACAGCTGGTCAGAATACATGGATTTTGTATAGAAAATGCTTCACTGTTCAAACTTTTAATGGGTTCTCTTCCTGCAGGGTTCAGAGTAACAGGTCTATGATGGAGAAAAGCAGAAAACATTTTCTTATTCTTGAACTTACGAGGATTGACCTCAGGCACTTGTTCTGCGCCGTGTGTGTGTGCAGCATGTTCTCTGACTGAATGTGTGTGTGCAAGTCATGTGCATAGTTCCTATGGATCTGTGTATCTTGTCATACGTACCATGAGGTTTGTGGGTGGTTCCCCAAGAGGTGGTGCTCATCACCACAAAAAGGCGGGGTCAACCCACAGTCCTTTGTGGTTCATTCGAATTCGCGTGGTAGTTGGTGAGGGTCTCTTTTGATTCTGTGATTCTTCTTCTGTGATTTACTGCCTTTTTGTTCTGATTTTTGACTACTCCTTGAATTTGGTATACATTGAGACTTTGTTCACCTGGGATTACCTTTGCTGGCAACTCCTTTTTCCATTTTTTTCCATGTTATTACTGAACATTTTTAGAAAGAATAAGATCCTAGCTAGAGTTTGTAGGTAATACCCCCTCTAGTGGACACGCAGAATATCTTGTGTCTTCACGTGCTGTGGTTCACTCACCATGTCTGGTGTGTTGCTCACATGTCATCTCCTGTTATCCTGGCCATCAAAGGTCCAAAACAGTTCAAGAAACAGCTGGCAAAGTCCAACAAAAACTGGAAGGCCATTCCTTTGATTGTGAAACTGGAGGTGATAAAGCCCAGACAAAGGCTCAATTGCACATTATTTAATGAAGGTCAATGACTTATTGGGGTGTGTTTTGAGGTCTAATGTGATTATTAACAAATTCTGTTGATTTTCAGATATTCTGGTGCTATTTAAATGAAAATAGGGGCCATTCTTGAGCCAACTTAAAAAACGTTTTGCAATTAAATTAATTGTAATTAAGTTATGATAATCCATTTTACAAAGGATGAGCTCCTTCTTAAAGACTGCAGACCTCTCCGATCAGCGCCTTCAATCCAAACACTTGGCATTTTCTCCATTTATTTCTAGTTCTGTACTGTGTGTGTGAATTAGTTTTGATGCATTGGCATCATCACAATTTTGTATGAACTTCTTAATTTTGTCCAATTATTTTAAGGTAGTTTTTAGAGTTGATTGTTTCAACACCATTCATGCTACTGGATTGCACTTTTTCTCCTGCCTCTACGTGCTTTACCTTAATTTCAAGCATAATTGCTTTTTTCTTTCATGATTCTGACATATTAAACAAATAAAAGAATAATAATGTTTATTTCTTAAAATAACTCATTTTCTCAATTTAGGGCGGCACGGTGGCGCAGTGGGTAGCACTGCTGCCTCACAGTTCGGAGACCTGGGGACCTGGGTTCACTTCCCAGGTCCTCACTGCGTGGAGTTTGCATGTTCTCCCCATGTCTGCGTGGGTTTCATCCCACAGTCCAAAGACATGCAGGTTAGGTGGATTGGCGATTCTAAATTGGCCCTAGTGTGTGCTTGGTGTGTGGGTGTGTGTGTGTGTGTGTGTGTCCTGTGGTGGGTTGGCACCCTGCCCAGGATTGGTTCCTGCCTTGTGCCCAGTGTTGGCTGGGATTGGCTCCAGCAGACCCCCATGACCCTGTGTTCAGATTCAGCAGGTTGGAAAATGGATGGATGGGTATTTTCTCAACTTTTTCACGCTGTGTGAAATATTGATAGAATAACATCAAATATGTTAAGACATCTAACACACTTCGGGACCCAGATTACTGTATAAAATAAACAACACATGTGTGATGTCTACAGTACATCACAACATCTGAATGACGCCTCACGTGTTCACCAACAGCCTGACATTAGTTTCTTTGTTCCAAATTCTCGAAGCAGGAGGATTTGTTCAGTGAGATATCAGTGTCCTATCTGTGCTGCCTGTCTAAGACAGACTGAAATCTAAATTATCAACGTGGACCTCAGCGTTAATGTTTAAAGTGCACCATCTAATGAAGTGTATTTTTAATGCCAGTGGTAATGAAATACATTTCAATTGCCTTTCCCACAGGGGGGTTCAACTAGAGTCAGAAAATGAGCACCAAGAGACAATATATTACAATACTAATCACCTATCCATCCATCCTGCCATTTTGTGAAGTCACTTATGCCAGCAAAAGGCTATGAGACACCAGGGGACATTGCAGCAGCGTCAGGAGCTGCCCTTGAATGGCTAGCGCAGGACACACTCATGTTTATATCGTTTATTAAAACAGGCTTAATGGTACGATGGTAAGTCTATCTGTTTCAGTTGTGTCCTGTATTTGTGAACCTCTGTTCACTGGATTTGCCAACCCTTCCATCTCTCTTCCTTTGTGCTTCTTATTGCCTTTCTTTGTCAGACATTCCTGCCCTCTTGTGGATTTCGGACAACATTATGCCTGGGCACAAATTCCGGCCAGACACTTTATATATAGAGATATCAATATATAATAGTAAATGATTATTTGTTATTTGTATGTTATTCCTGTTATTTTGTTAAACGTGTAGTTTGTCTTTAACTGTCCAGATATTTCACATGTTTTATGGGTGGAGCCTCAAGGGGCTGGGCCACCGTGACATCACCAATGCTGGGTCCGCCCTCAGCCTTTATTAGGAGAAGGCCAAGGAGTACTCAGCAGTGGATCATTTTGGTTTCGTTATTTGGAGGTGTTAGTGTGGGCATTGCCTTTTTATTGTATTCTCTGTTTTTGCTGTCTCTGCTCTAAGGATTATGAATTTTTGATTTGCATCTTGCGACTTGTTTTCTTCAGATTCTGACTTCAGACAATACCATTAGCCTCATTTTTGCTTAGATTAGATTAGATAAGAGTTTTAATCCCATGGGGAAATTCAAATGCATACAGCAGCCTGAAACAGAAAAAACAAAAATACAGACTCACAAGAGAAATAATACTGTCAATCAATCAATAAATACATAAATACACTTAACGGCTCTTAACGGGTCAAGTTATTGAATTACCTTATAGCAGCGGGCAAAAAAGACCCCTAATGTTGCTTCTTAGCACACCGTAGAAGATGGGCCTGTAGCTAAAAGTGCTCCAAGAGAACAGCTCCCGAAGGGGATGTTTCACTATGGCATCTAATTTTGCTACCATCTTCTTTTACACAACAGTTTCCAGTGTGCTGAGAGTTCACCCTGTGATGGAGTAGACTTTCCTAAAATATTTGTTCAGGTTTTCTGCTTCTTTTGTGCTCAATTGCTTCTCCAGGAGACTGCAATGTAGAGCACCACAGTGACTACTATGAACTTTACTATGAAGTCTCCTTATTCAGTCCAGTCTGCTCTGCCCTTCTTGTACAGCACCCCTATTTTGCCAGACTGGTCCAGTTTTTTTAATATGAACTCCCAGGTTCTTGTAGCTCTACACCACTTCCACATCCTTCCCCTGAATGGGAATAGAGCTTAGAACTCAACCCTATAGGGGCCTGTGGTCAGCACCAGGGGGCGCCCCAATGCCTGAAGAGTCCTGGCCCTCAGTACTTCCACCACACCCGGGAGTGCTGGGGGAACGAAGACCAGGGACACCAGGGAGTGTCAGCAGGCGCTCATTGGGAGGCACCTGGAGCACGTCCGGGTGGGTTTAAAAGGGGCCGCCTCCCTCTATTTGATGGCTGGAGTCGGGAGAGGAGAAGGACAAAGCTCGGGAAGAGAGGAGTGGAGGTGGACCTGAAGGGAGGCAGTATGGAGAGGCCTGGACTTTGGGGGTGAGAGTGGGTTGTGTGCTGTGCTTCACTTTATGTAAAAATGAATAAACGTGTGTTGGGTTTTGTACCTACGGTGTCTGCCTGTCTGTGTCCGGATCAAATTCCATACTAAATATGGTAAAAAAACACATAAATAATAAACAGCAAAAGGTTCAAAACATATAAGAACAAAAACTTACACTCCAGTCTCCAAATAGCTTGTGATGAAAGCCGCATGTCCACTCCACATACCTGTCCAGTCCAGTGTTGACCATAAAGCTGCACCCTCCCTTTCTCTTGTCCATCCATCCATTATCCAACCCGCTATATCCTAACAACACGGTCATGGGGGTCTGCTGGAGCCAATCCAGGCAAACATGGGGCGCAAGGCAGGAAACAAACCCGGGCAGGGCACCAGCCCACCGCAGGGCACACACACCCACACACCAAGCACACACTGGGGACAATTTAGGATGGCCACCTAACCTGCATGTCTTTGGACTGTGGGAGGAAACCCACTCAGACACAGGGAGAACATGCAAACTCCACGCAGGAAGGACCCGGGAAGCAAACCCAGACGGGTCTCCTAACTACGAGGCAGCAGCACTACCCACTGTGCCACCGTGCCGCCCCCTTCCTCTTGTAATTAACAATAATGTGTTACATCATAAAGGTAATCAATTTATTACTGAAATATCACGTGTCTCAGATTTCTATCTGCTGACTCATCCATTTTTGAGTCCATAGTTCTTGGTGAATGGGGCAGGAAGCCATCTTGACAGTGTCAGGAGTCAGTCCTGGATGGGGTACCAGCCTTTCACAGAGCACACTTGAGCATGGAGTCTCATTCACGTACACATGGCCAATATCAAATCAAGAAATAGCCTTTGGTATGTGGAGGAAAAACTAAAGTGTCCAAGAACACAACTCTGCAGCCACAAGGAGACCATGCAAACTCCATGCAGACCAGGCCAGGGCTGGGGATTCAAACCAAGACCTTTGATTTATGAGGCCACCAGTGTGCCACCAGGCTGCTGAGATATTCTTTTCAAAGTTGTACAAACCTGACAGTCCTGGATGCTTTTTGTGTTTCTGTAGGTCAATGGCATGCACAACATATTTTAGCTTTCCTTCACAGGTTGATGATGGCACTTGTTGAGGGTCTGGAGGAATGCTTTTTATTTATTAATGTTGTAATGTGGTATATAAATATTGTCTATAAAATATTATACATTCTACAGCAGTCCTAAAACACAACTCTATCTCCCTAGGTTGTAGAAGTCACATGAATGTTATTGTCCAGCATCAGATCTCAGCTAAACAGGAGGACACACAGAGAGTGCTGGATTGAGAGGCAGACGTCGGCCTGGTGGTGTGTCGTGTTGTAACTTTAACTTTACCTGAATACACACAAGTGTTTGTGTCACATTCGCCTCAGTGTGTTTGCTTCATGTGAGGACACAACAATCTGCTTGTACTTCAGACTCCTTCACTTCCACTTCCACTCCATTCCCTATCCTGGCAGTCCCTCCATGTTCAGATATTTCTTAACAAACCCCAAGATCAGGCCTGTCAAGGCACAGCCTCATCAGACTGGCAGGACTGGTTCTCTCATTTCTTTCTCTTTCTCGTTTTGTTGTTATCACCACTCAAATCCCAATAGTTACCAAGATGAAACATCACACAGTCACTGAGACCACTTTGTTACTGGCTTTGTATCACATTTCTGTATGTTTTACCAGGCTGTGTACCTGACTCGTATGTGGATTTGCTGTCACTACCCATTCCCAAAGACCCCAGAGAAATTCATTGGTCATTCTGTTAATTTCTCTCTCAGTGATCCTGATGATGTATCTTAGAATTGGCTTCCTATCTCATCTGTCACCACTGAAAGCCTCCATGTGTGACTGACAGTCCTCCTTACTTCAGCCCCCAATTCAGTCTCTTAATATTCGCCCCAACAGGCACACCAGACACAGCAGATCTGCTCCATCTTTGTTTCTTTCACCTTAACACTTGACTTTATTGAAGAATCAGCCACACGTGGTACACTGAAGGGTTCACTCACTTCTCTGTATGATACCACAGTCCTTAATATGAAAGTTACAGTGCAATCATATCAGATAGTGACGGCTTTAATACATTTCTAGAGGTGGGATGCTCTTTTGCATTTCTTTTTACAATAAAGTCACTAAATGCATTGGTGAATACAGTGAAGCTCACCCATACACGGAGGTTGAAGTCAGTGGCCTGCAGCACATAAAAGTATTTTCATTCTGCACAGACTCTTAACAGTGCTACAGACAGGACCTTCTCCATTTTAAACCTGAGAAATGTACAACTCTCTGATTTTCTAAGAAGGCCTCCTGCACTTAATCCATCTTTAACTGGCTAAGCTGAAAAGCCACAGCCCACCTAAAATTCACTAAATAAGGGTCCACAGTTTCCCTCCTATTGTCCGCTGTGTAAGCAATGCAGTGAAGAGCCGAGGTGCTCCTGGCAGAGGCAGACTTACCTGCTCTCACTTTGTTTAGCCTCAGTGCTCTCCAGGGGATTTGTCTTTGATCAACAAGCTGGACGGCTCTCTGTAGAATCAGTCAGTGCACCTCAGTTCAAGTTATCAGTCTGTGCAAGAAGATGGCTGAGCACAATTAAACAAACTCTTCAATGTTTGCCACTTTAGTTCGTCTCACCCTTATTGTATTTCACTAATTTCTCTTTCACTTTAACAAGGCATTCAGCCGACAGGGCCTCACCTGAGTCTTAAAGTGAAAGAACACAAGAAACTCCAAACACACTGTATGTTTGATGTCTGGAAACACACACATTTAGTTTTTCCTGCTACTAACAAAATAAAATCTTTTTTTAATAAAGATACACAACAAGGGAGGATACAAACTGTGGTGACACACAATCACATTTTCATCAGGTACTATGATGGATGGTGTAACCCTAGAACAGATCTTTACAGGTGAGATAAAACCCCAAAAAAGTCAAATGCAAAACACCAATCACAACTGAGCCCCCTGTCTAGGGCAGGGCATGGTCTCTGACCACATCCATCAGGATTATTGGGACACCATATTTGAAACCTAGACAGCCGTTTAGGAGTGTGAACATCAGGTGGATTAGCAGATAATTTGGAACCCGTTATATCATTACAGAAGGACTTGGATAGCAGACAGGCTTGGGCAGATTTGTGGCAGATGAAATTTAATGTCAGTAAGTGTAAAGTATTACACATTGGAAGTCAAAATGTTAGGTTTGAATACACAATGGGCGGTCAGAAAATCGAGAGTACACCTTATGAGAAGGATTTAGGAGTCATAGTGGACTCTAAGCTATCGACTTCCCGACAGTGTTCAGAAGAAGGCTAACAGATTCTCTTCATATGTCAGAGGACTGGGACATCGCGAAGTGGGATCTAGCCTCATGTGGGGAGGCAAAATGGGGGGGGTGGGGGATAAAGGGGGGGAGAGAAGGAGAGCAGGTTATATCTAATCTATTCTTGTAATCCTTATAATTATAAATATCAATGCAACAATAGGCTAAAATGCAATAACTTATGGGGAATCTTGAAACTAAGATTAAAACTGCCATATTACCAATTAAAAATTATAAAATGACATTAAAAACTCAGAATCAATGTCTCCATGATGGGACAGTTAAGTTTGTGAGCTGGAATGTTAAAGGCCTGAATCACGAATTAAAGAGAAAGAAAGTATGCTCTCACCTAACAGGCTTAAACACTAAAATAGTATTTCTACAGGAGACCCACTTACTAACCAAGGATCAGTTCAGACTACACAAAGACTGGACTGGCCAAATGTTCCATTCTAGCTTTATAAAGAAAACTAGAGGGGTGGGAATTCTCATACATAGAACAGTTCCATTTGTAGCATCAGATGTAGTGTCGGACCCTGAAGGGAGATATGTGATGGTCATGGGCAACTTATATAACAGTAAAATGATTTTGATAAATGTTTATGCACCCAATGTTGATGATAAGTAATTCATGCAAAATCTATTTGCATCCATTCCCAATGTGAACACTCATAAAAGTATAATGGCTAGGGACTTTAATTGTGTTTTAAATCCACTCTTAGATAGGACTCCTGTGACAGGGGAGACGACATCTAATACTGCAAAGACAATTACACAGTTTTTAAATGATCACAACTTATCAGACCCCTGGAGGTTTTTCAACCCAAACTCAAGAACATATTCGTTCTACTCACCAGTGCATTATAGCTACTCAAAAATCGATTATTTTTTTATAGATAATAATTTCCTGCCTACAATTAAATCATGCAAATACAACACAATTGTTATCTCTGACCATGCCCCTCTAGTCTTGGAGCTAAAATCATTAAGCCCCTCACACTCACCTTGCAGATGGCATCTTAACCCTCTTTTATTGGCAGACGAGAATTGCACAGAATTTATATCCAAACAAATCAGCTTCTTCCTAGAGACAAACACGTCCACAGAGGTTTCTGCAGGAACACTCTGGGAAACTCTAAAGGCCTTCTTAAGAGGCCAGATTATTTCATATCTTTCCCACAGAAATAAATTAGAAACCAAGAAAGTGTCAGAGCTAAGAAGTGAAATTACTAGAATAGATGAAGAACAAGCCAGGCGTCCAAATGAAGTTCTCCACAGGAAAAGGCAGGCCCTGCATACAGAACTTAACATCTTAACAACTAAAGAAACTGAACAACTTATTTATAAGTCTAGACAGCATTACTATGAACACGGAGAAAAAGCTAATAAGCTTTTAGCTCAACAAATTCACAAACAAGAAGTTCACAATGCAATACCAGTAATCACCAACAAGAATGGAGAAGAAATCATTGACCATAATAAAATAATGCACACATTTAGAGATTACTATAAGTCTTTATATTCTACTGAGCCCAAAGAAGACAACACACAATCTAATGCATTTCTGGATACATCACAGATACCACAAATAGATGCTTTAAGTGCTGAGGAACTGGATAAACCTCTAACGCTAACAGAATTACTAGACGCTATAAAGTCACTACAAAGCGGGAAATCATCAGGCCCTGATGGTTACCCCGTAGAATTTTATAAGAAATTCTCCACTCAGCTCGCTCCCCTCTTATTGGCAACATTTACAGAAGCTAGAGACAACCAAATACTACCTCAAACATTTCGACAAGCATTAATCACCATCTTTCCTAAACAAAATAAGGACTTGTTACAATGTGCATCATATAGACCAATTTCTCTCCTGAATAATGATGTTAAGATACTCTCAAAAATCCTAGCTAGAAGGATGGAGAAAGTGCTGCCCTCGGTAATATCACAAGATCAAATTGGATTTATTAAAGGCCGACATCTATCTTCAAATCTCCGACGCTTGTTTAATGTAATATATTCACCAGCAAAATCAAACACCCCAGAGATATTACTATCATTAGACGCAGAAAAAGCATTTGATATGATTGAATGGAATTACCTTTCACTGCATTGGAGAAATTTGGGTTTGGCCCGAATATTTGTGCTTGGATCAAACTACTGTATACCAATCCAGAAGCTTCAGTTTGTATTAATAACATTTGTTCAGACTACTTTAAACTAGAACGTGGTACCAGACAAGGATGTCCCTTGTCGCCACTGCTGTTTGCAATCGCTATTGAACCACTGGTGGTTCACTCCCGAACTTCTTATCAGATAAAGGGGATTGTCAGAGAAGGACTGGAACAGAAAATTTCTCTATATGCAGATGATATGGTCTTATATATATCAGACCCAGAAAACACTGTCCCTGCTGTTTTAACAGCACTAACAGAATTTCAAAAGATATCTGGTCTTAGAATTAATCTGAATAAAAGTATACTCTTTCCAGTGAACTCACAAGCATATAATATCAGATTGGACACCCTACCTTTTACCATAGCAGATCAGTTTAAATACCTAGGGGTAAATATCACAAGTAAACATAAAGCTCTTTATCAACAAAATTTTGCCGTCTGTATGGAAAAAATTAAGCAAGACTTACATAGATGGTCAACCCTTCATCTCACTCTAGCCGGAAGAATTAACATTGTTAAGATGAATATCCTTCCTAAACTTCTCTTTTTATTTCAAAACATTCCAATATATATCAATAAATCGTTTTTTAAACAGTTAGATTCAACAATAACCTCATTCATTTGGAACTCAAAACACCCACGTATCTGAAGAGCGACCCTACAAAGACCTCAGGCAGAAGGTGGCATGGCTTTACCTAATTTTCAGTTTTATTACTGGGCAGCAAACATACAAGCCATAAAAACCTGGACACAAATAAATGCACATACACAGGCTTGGTCCGCAATAGAAGTAAAATCCTGTAGTACTTCTTTATACTCCCTGCTCTGCGCTCCAATAAATACAAGTTATCGCAAATACACTAATAACCCAATTGTGCTTTACTCACTCAGAATATGGAACCAAATTAGAAAGCATTTTAAGATGGGAAATCTTTTATCAGTGGCACCTCTGCAAGAGAACCACCTCTTTCAACCTTCGCAAGTATATCCAGTTTTTAATACCTGGAAAAGTTTTGGGATTAAAATGCTCAGAGATCTTTATATAGACAACATATTTACATCTTTTGAACAATTACGTTCAAAATTCAACCTCCCAGCTACACATTTCTTTTACTATCTTCAAATTTGAAATTTTGTTAAACAGAAATTGCCCGATTTCCCCCACCTTGCACCCTCCACAATGCTGGAAAAAATACTGCTCAATTTCGAGGAAATAAACACCATTTCTGCATTACATAAAATCCTATTAGAGTCCCTACCTTTCAAAGATCCAGGAGGACATTGGGAAGAAGATCTCTTAATCAATATGTCAGAAAAGGAGTGGAAGGTAGCAAAGCAGAGAATTCACTCGAGTTCTATATGCGCAAAGCATAGAATTATTCAACTAAAAATTATATATCGAGCTCATCTGTCTCGCTTAAAACTGTCCAAAATGTTTCCAGGCCAGGATCCAACCTGCGAACGCTGCAACCAAGCCCCTGCCTCACTGGGTCACATGTTCTGGGCCTGCACCAAACTAACATCATTTTGGACAAAATTTTTAAGTGCCTCTCAGACAGCCTTGGGGTCACAATCCCTCCTAACCCATTAACAGCTGTGTTCGGTGTTCTTCCAGATGGACTTGAATTGGAGAAGGACAAGCAAACGGTGATTGCACTCACTACACTGTTGGCACGCAGACTTATTTTGTTAAATTGGAAGAATCCTAATTCTCCTCTGATAAGTCAGTGGGAAACCGATGTTTTATATTATTTGAAATTGGAAAAAATCAAATTCTCAGTTAGAGGATCTGTACAAAATTTTTTCAAAACCTGGCAGGATTTAATCAATATTATTTTAGAATAAGAGAAATAACTATTATCTCATTTAACTCCCTTCTCCATCTCTTATTTACATATATATTTATTTCTCCCTTTCCTTTGTTTAATGTTGCCTCATTAAAAAGCCTTAAGCAATTTTCCTTTAGCTAAGCTCTCCTTCTCAGGGGTGGGGTTTGATTTGTCTTCAATTTTGTTGGGTTATAAATTGATCTGTTTGTGTGGAATGATTACAATGAAAATTCATAAAATAAAAATATAAAAAAAAAAAAGAAGGCTAACAGAATGTCAGGTTATATAGCGCCTTGATGTGTGGAGTACAAGTCACAGGAGGTTCTCCTCAACCTTTATAACACACTGGTGAGGCCTCATCTGGAGTCCTCTGTGCAGTTTTGGTCACCAGGCTACAAAAAGGACATAGCAGCACTAGAAAAGGTCCAGAGAAGAGCGACTAGGCTGATTCAGGGCTACAGGGGTTGAATTATTAGGAAAGATTAAAAGAGCTGAGCCTTTACAGTTTAAGCAAAAGAAGATTAAGAGGTGACATGATTGAAGTGTTTAAAATTATGAAGGGAATTAGTGCAGTGGATCGAGACTGTGATTTTAAATGAGTTCATCAAGAACACGGGGACACAGTTGGAAACTTGTGAAGGGTAAATTTCGCACAAACATTAGGAAGTTTTTCTTTACACAAAGAACGATAGAAACTTGGAATAAGGGACCAAGTAGTGTGGTAGACAGTAAGACGTTAGGGCCTTTCAAAACTCGACTTGATGTTTTCTTGGAAGAAATAAGTGGATAGTACTGGCGAGCTTTGTTGGGCTGAATGGCCTGTTCTTGTCTAGAGTGTTCTAATGTTCTAATCACTCAAATGGCCCCATGAATGATCCTCTGGACAATAACAATAATACAATACAATACAATACAATTTATTTGTTGTACAGCCCAAAATCACACAAGAAGTGCCGCAATGGGCTTTAACAGGCCCTGCCTCTTGATAGCCCCCAGCCTTGACTCTCTAAGAAGACAAGGAGAAACTCCCAAAAAAAGAAAACCTTGTAGGGAAAAAATGGAAGAAACCTCCGGAAAGGCAATTTAAAGAGAGACCCCTTACCAGGTAGGCCGGGCGTGCAGTGGGTGTCAAAAAAGGGGGTCAATACAACACAATACAATATAATACACAGAACAGAACACAAGTAATCCTCAATACAATAGAATAGTGCAATAGCAATATTACAAGTACAGAGCAGAATTCAACAGTAGATGATATCCTGTAATAGGATTTGGATTTGTTTAGAGTCCTGGAGACCTCGGCCATCAAGCTGCCTCCCCCTATTGGCCATTCCACAGCAGGGTCAGCGCTGGGCCAGCCAATCCCATGAAAGGACCCCTCTTTCCCACGATTCCTGCGATCCTCCATCAAAGATGACTTTACCTTAGGCAGGCAAAACAACTTGGCAGGTGGGCCGTGGCACCAAGTGGCACATTTCAGTACCGAGAAGAGAAACAGAATAGGTGAGGGTTAGTAACAAATTATAACCCCTCCAATGTACAAGATGCTCTGCACAACTACCCAGACAACAGGGGTCTGAAATTGACTGAATTAAAATCCTCTGAATTATCAACAGAGACAGAAGGAAGAGGAGGTTGAGGTTAGGAGCCCACGCTGATACAGTGCATTGCCACACTCACCACATGACAAATCAACTCAGGATCCACTGATTAGGACCCGAGTGCTGCCATGTAATGGGTGACACCTCAGCACCACACTAGTTCAGATGTAATAGAACAGTGTGCTGTATTTTATGCTGGCTGGACTGCCAATTCCATCACCAACCCCCAGGTTTTTCCCTGCAGGCTGGAGGGCCTACGTGCAGGACTGGATGCAGATTAACGTCATACCCAGGATGAAGCAATTGCAGGTTAAGGGCCTTGCTCAGGGGGCCAACGGAGTAGAGTCACTTCGGGCATTTACAGGATTTGAACCGGAAACTTTCCAATTACCAGTGCAGACCCCTACCTCAGAGCCACCACTCCGCCCAGAAGGAAGAGAAGGTTTGCTTATCTAGCGCAGGTTTTAATCTGGAGACATGGAAGGTTAATTGAATCTTAAATTGAGCTGGCAGTGCTAGACTGAATGACACCAGGCTCACTTGTCTCCAGATAGCATGATGCACAAACCACTTGGCAGAGTCTCTTGACGTTTCCTTAAACTAGATGCCACCTATATTGTAGGTTAGTGAGATGCTCAGTGGGTACCGAAGAAGAAAAATCTAATAGATGGGACTGAAATCTGCGTGTACATTCAAGGGGTGACCACTTGAGGATATTTCAAGTGATCTCAACTAAGATCAAGTAATCACTCAAATCATTTTGACTTGAATTGACTGTGCAAAAGAGAAACTTCTCCAAGTCACACTAAGTTCTTTCTGTCAGACCAGTGACCTCTGGATGATATCCTGAAGTAAAATTAACTGAACAACATAAACATGCAGAAATGAAATGCCAGAAGTGGGATACAAATTACAGTCCTTCATTTGAGATAATTGAACTGAGAAAGCCAAGTAAACAGACTACAGAGTGAGAAAAATTGTACCTAATTCATTTACAGATGGACATTTCTCAAAGGAGATAAAGTGGATATATTCTGGAAAAATGATCAACTACTACTAATACACAAATTACAGTGTAACCATTAGATGGTGGTATATCTGTAATATAATCGAAGTCGATAACTTCAAAGGAACAAGAACGACTTGGACTTGGTTGTAACAACTCTACAGGCAGACCTTGGAAGGATTTTGCTCAGTAATGAACTTTGTATACTGAAACGTAATCTCTAACCTCTTTCTGCATGTTTTCCCACTTAAAATATATTATAAATATATGTATTTTGAGGTTTAAATATATATCGTTTGAGGTTTTCTAAAGTGTGTGAACCCCCAGGATCCCCAAACCTGAATTTAATCTTTTTCTTTACCCAGTAAGTGTGCAGTAATGTAATAGAGCAACTTCAACTTAAAGTAAACTTAAACTTAAGTAACTTAAAGCAGGTGGCAATGGAGGATTGAGCTTCACAAGTCTGGTCCTCCAGTGGAGATGAAGTAAATGTTGCTCCAGAAATTTAGCAAGTAGAATGATTAGTTCCAGGTCAGCTGGTCTATTATCAGGTTCAAAACAGCAGGATAGGGCATCCACCCTACCCTTTCTCTTGCCAGAGTGGTAAGAATTTTTAAATCAAACCTAAGACAAAAGAAATGGGTATTTTGCTCCTGCCAGCCAGTGCCTCCATCCTCGTCCACTTTGTGGCTAAAAATTTACGATACTCACATCATAATTTTGCTCTGCAGTGGATAGTTTCTTTGAAAACAATGCACTTGAGTGGAGCAGAAAACATTCTGATAATATTTGTGAGAGTACAGACCCCAAACCAATGATTGATGCTGAACTGACTTCAACGAGAGACCAGAAAACTTAATGTGAAAAGCCCAGGAGAAAAGACAAAGTCAGAAAATGAAGCACATTGTAAAAACTAGAGACCAAATAGAGAAATAACAAAACCAGGAATAATAATCAAAAGTCAAAGTCTAAGTTTAGAGCCAAAGGCAATCTGAAAACATTCTCAAAATAAAGCATCTTGATCACAAAGAATGAATCTAATCTCAGATAAATGAGAGACCACGCCTGTCAACTTTTGAGCAGTCCACTGGTTATATAATCATTGGAATTCTGTGAAAAAAGTGATGTGCTAACCTTGACGTAGGAGAGCATGGAAGAAAAACAGAATTTGACACATCAAAAAAACAATTCTGACTAAAAAACTGAGGCAAGAAAATAAATCCCTGGGCCAGAAAACCCTGAACATACAATATGTACTGGATGTAAGCTTCAATGCAACAGCAATTCTAACAGATACATGTACTTCAGGAAAAAACTGATGGCTGGGTCCAGGATGTCTCCATACAGAAGCACTAGTAAAGAGTAGAGAATTTGGCCAGTGTTTTTCACACCGAATATGCTGTATTTGCCACTGACCTTTTACCCCAAATAATTTTATGGAAATTCATTGTGTGTCCGGCTTAGACAAACATTTCTTGGCCAGCTACCCAAGATGCTTTATGAGGCCAGTGTAACATCACATTGCTGTAGCAGCCAAGCGCAGAACTTTCATGCATACATACTGTAAGACTGATGCAGATCTGCGTCACAAACACATGACGTCATGACCAGAACACAGTACTCCAGCCAGATTTACACCACGCTTAAAAAAAAAATTGAGAAGGTGGAGACCTCTGTGGGCCAAACAAAAATCTGAAGTAGCTCTGCACCGGCACTTGAACAGACTCCTCTTCACCCTCATCACTAAATTAGCACATGAATGCCAGGATCTTCCTGAAGGGGACATCGATTGATAAAGAAAAGGATAAACAGAAGGAGACAGTTAATGTTAATGATAATTTGGTTAAGATCTCTTAAACCTCCGTCTATTTTCTTCACAAAAAAAAAGCCCGCTGGACCACCGCACAGCACAATAAACCAGTTTTCTCAATTCTCGTAGATGTGCTCCACCACAGCTAAAGACAATGTTTGGTTAAGTACTTTGATTTTTCCTTTCATATATTTTTTAATTTTCTGTTTATTTCCATATATGACCAACAACAGGACAATATTTACAAATATTTCATTATAATGATACAACCATAAAGTAATGTTCACGTATGTGTTAATTTGGTAAATATTTCTTTTCTTACTTTTTATATTTTGTATTTGCATCTTTTCTTAGAAATGTTCATGTGTTCATTAAGTACATGTATTTTAATATTCTTTTATTGCACATTTAGTTTTCAGTGCAGCTGTGGATCTCCTGTAGGTGTTCGGTGGTCTCTGACTGAAGGTGCTGCCCCTGATGTCAAATGTGGTGGTGCAAGAACTGAGCTGACTGAAAATGGAGACCTGAGTTCAAGCCCTGAGCCCTGGGCTCACACCAGTGAGGTGGCTCCTGCTCAGCTCCACCGTGATGATGGGATTATTCAATGATTTACTTTGATTCTCCTTTAAGAGATTAGAGGACTTGCATTTCTTGGAGTGAAAAATGAAACAGAACTTTCTGTGCCCTTCCGCTCTGCAGTCCTGTGTCTTTATGCTTCACATTTTTCGTGTTCTTCATGCAGGACATTCAGTGCAGCCTGCTGGGGAAGGAGATGGACTTGAAATCACAGGAAAATGTGTTTAACATTTATGTCACTGTGTGACCCCAAGCAAATATAGGACTTCAAAAATTACTGCACTTCATGCTGTGACAATAAAAGGCACAATATAATGTGAAAACTGTGTTTTGTTACATTTGATATGTTTACTCTGAAGGTGTGCTTTTTATTCTTAATTATTTCTGTAATGTTTCCTTGAATTTTTTTTGCTTTTAATCCCATTAATGTATAGGTCACACCTCAGTGGATAACACACAAGTGGTCCGGGTGTGCTGCCTCTCCTTACTCTCTCTTCTAATTTGGATAATAAAGTGTTTCCATTCCTCCATCTCGATGAGAGGTTTGTTTTTTTATTCCTGATGATTCCCTTTCTCTGCTAGCACTGACATCTCTGATAGGTTTGTAATGATGGAGCACAGCACAGTTTAACAAATAATGAGAGGAATGGGGGTCTGGGAGCTGGAGAACCTCAAACACCAACCCACTAGGACAGAACTGAGCCCAATGTGGGACAGACCTGTGAATCTGACTGTGTTAATAATGACTGCATTTTCCAGCCCAGCTTATCTTTTATTAAATGTCATTTCTAACATTTTACTTTTAGACTAAACCAAAACCAGTTATCCCTTATTAAATGTATCTTGTAAAATTAATTTTGGTTTGATTCCTAGACATCCTGTTTCTTACTTGCATGCGTCCTTTTGGCGTCATGACCAACAGCCCCTCACAGTCAGACCCACTTATCACTTTACAGTTGTGAGTCTTTGGGAAGAAACTGAAGAGAAATGAACACGGACAGGGGGAGAACATGAAAAGACTGCACAGACGGTGGCTGAGACCCAATTTGAACCCAGGTAGCAAAATTATTTTTAGAAGATGCTCTCTCTCTCTCTCATAAACTAAGCATATTTGCATGTGATGCAGGTGCCATACATTAGTGTCCACTCTGACAGGTGTGGAAGCCGGCCCGGAAACAGACAGGGGGACACGTTCAAGTCACCCACAACACATTTATTATACATTATGTACAATTATAAGTGCACCACAAACCCCCAAAGTCCCTAAAAGTCCAGGCCAACTCTCTTCAGGCCGCCTCCTTGCCTCTCCTCCTGAGCTCCGTCCTTCTCCACTCCCGACTCCAGCACCTGAATGGAGGGAGGCGGCCCCTTTTATACCCACCCGGATGTGCTCCAGGTGCCTCCCGACAATCTTCCACCGGCACTCCCCAGTGTAGTGGAAGTTCCGGCTGTGCACCCAGAAGCACTCTGGGTGTCCCCGCTTCTCTTCCCCCCAGCACTTCCGGGTGTGGCGGAAGTGCTGGGGTCCAGTGCTCCAAAGGCATTGGGGCGCCCCCTGGCGGTCACCACGGGCCCCTACAGGGTTGAGCTTCAAAGCTCTGTACCCGTGGTCCCCATAGCCACCAGGGCGGTCACCCCCACGTGGTCTGGGGAAGGCGTAAGCCCTCTTCTGGTCCTCCGGGGCATCCCCCCCAGCCACCTGTGACACCGGTAATATTTTGAAAAAAAGAAAGTAACAAAGGATGATGGAACAGTTATTATGTACTATATAACAGTATCCAGTTCTAAAGGCGCTATATGAACAAAAGAACTACTGAAGTTATTTAGAGCTCCATAACAGTATTCAATATGAAAGACGCTATATGAAGTAAAAAAAAGAAAGAACGACAAGACATTAATTAAGTAGCATATAATATTGTCATCTATGAAAGGTGCTATATGAAATAAAAAAGACAAAGTAAGAAAGAAACAAACGTAATCATAAATAATGATAAACAGCAAAAGGCAAAATTGCCACCTTGCTGCCCTCTTGTGGCAGATATTCAAGATTGCAGCACATAAACACTGTTTTTTTGAATAGCCTACTGTACGTCTCTCTCATTGACTTGGCAGACCTGTAACAGATGTTCAGTATTTTATGTACAAGGTCTGGTTGTAGTAATGCAGTGTGGAAAAACTGTCATCTTTATTTCTGCTCTTATTGTTATTAACACAGTTCAACTAGTGACTTCAACAGTATTAAAAAAAAAAAAGCAAAGCAAGAATTCCCAGATAATACACTTTTAAAGTTTCAGAACGGATAAATGAAATACAGTCTACATCAGGAGATATCAAAAATAAATCTAAAATAAGAGTTTATGTGTGCGCTGATCTTACTGCTTCCAAAGGGTAGCTCAAAAATAAAAGTCTGGTTGGCCACATACTTGCTGGCGTCTCCAACCAATCAGACATTAACATCTCTGCCAGTTCAAAGTACTGCGATAAAAGACCCAGAAAGAAGGTGGGAGCCTAAGAGAAGAACAGGGACCAGCCATCCATCCATCCATCGTCTACACCTGCTTTATCCTGTCAGAGGAGCTGGAGCCGATCCCAGCAAGCACAGGGAACAGGACCATCACAGGGGCAAAATGTAAAGGTCTTTGAAAGTACCCCATTAGGACGCAGGGCCCCCACTTTACACTCACCCTCGTCATTAAGTACAAAAGAAATCACCTATCCAAGATCTTATAAACAATAAAGGTGAGGTGACACTGGCGCACGGATGTTGTTGCCGCTCCTCCCTGTAAACAACTCTTTTCGCAAAATTCGCCTAATTCTACACTTTCTTACGCTTGTTTTATTTCTTTTATTGTACGTATAGTTCGTGGATACAGCTGACTTGAATTGTATAGATTTGTCTTAATATTTACAGATTTTATGGACTCTACTTTGACTGGGAACAGCTGAGTCTGTGGATCACGGGACGAGAACCTACGAACATTTCTTTGTACCTGGCAATCTAGGACCTCGGGATGATCTGTCTCCGTGATTATATTAAATTCGCTATGCTGATCTGCTCCCGTTTCATCTTACAGTACTCTACGACTGGGAACTGATCTGATGTTCATATTAATCTGGCTTTTGGCTCCGGGGCGATCACGCCTGAAATTACCAAGCGTTACTGTTTTTGGCTGTGTATTGGAACCTCCAAATCCCGCTACCTCCTCTTGCTATGCTTTCTGCTGCTTTGCTATCGCCGCTCACCTACTCTACCACACCCGCTTGTCCTACCGGTTCCGCTATGCTGTGCTGCTTCTCCAGTGCTATTCAGATAAGTATTGCCCAGTATCATGCTAAAATACTCTCATGACAAACTCCTTCTTATTAAACAGTTTGTTCAGAGCAAATGGTCTGACTGGAACATCCTAAAGGACGCCGGTATTTTGCAGCGCCCGAAATATATACATCGCGGGTCAGGTCGCCGCCACCACCGGGCTGCGAATGAAAAGACCACCGGCAGCATTTGCTCAGGAATACGCCATCCTTCTCATGACCCTGGAAATAGAAGTGTCGGTGTGCCAAATTTGCATTATGTGGAAATAAATCCTGATCACGGCTCTGTGCAAAAAGAAGCCTCATTATCTAATATTGCACTGTTTAACTCGAGGTCTCTTAATGGCAACGCATTGGTGCTGTCAGAACTCATCACTGAAACCAAACTTGATATTCTGTGTCTAACGGAGACTTGGCAAAAACCAAACGAATTTGCGTCTCTCACAGAGGTGACTCCAATTGGTTTCACTTTCCACACAGAGCCTCGCAGCTCAAGACAAGGCGGTGGAGTCGCAGTAATTATCAGAGAAGACTTAAACATTAAAAGAATCCCCATTGACTGTCCATTGTCTTTTGAGTGCCTGGCTCTTAAACTAATAACGGAATCAGGTCCTGTCTCACTCATTGTTCTTTATCGTCACCCAAAATACAATGCATCCTTCTTATCTGATCTGATTGAACTTTTGACCCACCTAAGCTCTTACTCTCAGAGAATTATCCTTCTTGGTGATTTCAACATCCATATTGACATCCCCACATCTAAACTGAGAAATGAATTCCTATCCTTACTGGACTGCTTTGACTTGACACAACATGTTGATTTCCCCACCCACTCTTGTGGTCATATACTGGACCTGATCTGCACATCTGGACTATCTGTTGCCAACATTTACAGCACTGATTTGGGACTCTCTGACCATAAAGAAGTATTTTTCACTGTTTCACTGCCTCTCCCTCCTCTTACCTGTGCACGACAACTTTCTTACAGAAACCTTAAAAATATCTGTCCCTCTATCCTTTCTGGATCCATTTCTGATCTTTTACTGTCTTCACCTATTCCATCAGCACTAGATAGCCTTGTTGACCACTATAACTCAGTCCTTCATTCAGCATTAGATAAAACAGCTCCTTTAAAACATAAGGAGGTTTCCTTTAAGCGTTCAGCTCCTTGGTATAACTCAGAATTGCGATCTATGAAAGCAGCTGTCCGACGCCTTGAGAGAATGTCACGTCAGACTGGCCTCAACGTGCATATCCAGGCTTTCTCTGACCACCAAAGAGCTTACAGAGAAGCACTAACTTCTGCCAAGAACACCCATTATGGCAGAATAATAGAAAGTGGCCATGATAACCCAAGGGTTTTGTTCTCTGTAGTTAATAAACTACTCGAACCCGCATCTGGTCCAACTACCTCTTCTACTGAAGTCTGTGAGGAATTCCTCCACTTTTTCCGTAACCAAATTAAAGATCTAAATAATTCCACTAACATAAATACATCATCTGTTTATATCTCTCCCTGTTTTCCCACTCCATCCAGTTCCTTCTCTAAGTTCTCACCAGTCACATCTGCGTTTGTTAATAACCTGCTTTGTAAGATGAGGCCGACTACTTGTGTACTGGACCCCATCCCCACCACACTACTTAAATCCTGCCTTCATGCCATAATCCCGACTGTTACAACAATAATAAACTCATCCCTTGACACTGGCTCCGTGCCGCTCACTTTTAAAATTGCTTCTGTAACCCCAATGTTAAAAAGTCTGGCCTTGATGCTGACAATCTTAACAATTTCCGGCCTATTTCCCACTTAGCTTTCCTGTCAAAAGTTCTTGAGCGTGTTGTAGCTTCCCAACTCACCAACTACTTAACTTCTAATAACTTGATGAACCCTTTCAGTCTGTTTCAGGGCGCGGCACAGCTGTGAAACTGCTCTGCTACAGGTAACCAATTATTTGCTTATGGCAGCAGACTCTGGACAAACCAGCATATTAATTCTGTTAGACCTCAGAGCAGCATTTGACACTCCGGTCAGACGTGACATCCTACTGTCCAGAATGATGGAGAACATGCTGGGTATCTCTGGCACTGCCCTCCAGTGGTTCAAGTCCTATCTGACTGATAGGCAAGAGTTTGTTAGTCTTGGTGACCAGCAGTTCCAGCTCAGCGCCAGTCACACAAGGAGCTCCTCAGGGCTCTGTCCTCGGCCCTCTTCTCTTCTGTATTTATATGCTTCCCCTTGGCCATATTATACGTAGTTATGGACTGGGTTATCATTTATATGCAGATGATACCCAGCTCTACTTCAATGTTAAAAGTGGAACTTCATCAGAGCTTTCTCAGCTCACAACCTGCCTTAGTGAAATTAAAACCTGGATGGAGCAGAACTCTTTAAAATTAAACTGCAACAAAACTGAACTCCTGCAAATTGGGACTAAAGTGCAACTTAATAAAATGAGCTCCTTCCCAGTCCATCTCGGCGGTGATCTCATCAGACCTGCCTCTACTGTAAAAAATCTTGGTGTCATTTTTGATTCCTCCCTCACTTATTCCGGCCACATAAATCACATTAAGAAACTTTCTTACTTTCACCTCCGTAACATATCCCGTGTTCGCTCCTTCCTCTCCTTCTCTAATGCTGATAAACTTGTCCATGCTTTTATCACATCCCGCATCGATTATTGTAATTCCCTACTGGCAGGTGCCCCTTCTAATCTTATATCACAGCTCCAGCTTATTCAAAACTCAGCTGCAAGAGTCCTTACTCGAGCCAGCAGCAGCGAGCACATCACACCATCCTGCTCCGTCTTCACTGGCTCCCTGTGTCCTACAGAATCGAATATAAAATCCTACTAATAACCTACAAAGCTTTAAATAACCTCGCACCAAACTACATCAGTGACCTTCTCCATCACTAAGTGCCTGCACGCCCACTAAGGTCCTCTGATTCTGGTAATCTTGTTGTGCCCCTCACTAATCTACACTCCATGGGTGACAGGGCCTTTAGCTGTATAGCGCCCAGACTCTGGAATGACCTACCGAAATTAATCAGGTCAGCTGACTCCACGAATTCTTTTAAAAAACAACTCAAAACTCATCTGTTCAGTTTGTCTTTTAGCTCGACTTGACTTTATTATCCTTCTCTCAGTTTACCTCTCTGTCAAGTTGCTCATGTAACCTGTGTGTGTGTGTGCGAGACCATCAATTATGGTGTCTGTTTTTTTTTTTTCAGAATTTACTGTCTTAATCTTCTTTATTTATTTATCTGGTTTAGTACAATGCTATATACTGTATACGCTGCCGTTCTTTATTATATTCTGTAAGTGCCTTGAGCATGGGAAAGGCGCTATATAAATAAAATGTATTATTATTATTATTATTACTATTATTGAAGCTTTTGTCTTGAACCCTGAATGGGCTGGTTAAAAGAAGATGGTCCTGGGGGTCCACGTGAAGTGACGCCTGCTGTCCCAGAATGCATCATCTAAAAGGAGATTTGAATTCAGCCAACTGTCAGCCACACAAAGCCTTTAAGTGGCTTTAGCTCAGGTATGGTGGCATAGGCGTTAGTTAAGGCTTTGACAGAATGACTCTCGTCAAAGAATCGGCCCTGCAATGAAGCCCCAGCCAAAGGGGGTCCAGAAGAATGATGTTCAGCATTACTCTCTCTTTTATTTGGAGCGCCAACAGACAGATTGGTTCTTAAAAGTGTTGTAGTTCTAGCGTAACGGGGGTCCAATTAGAAGCTCTGCACCAGACCACCAGCCAGGACTGAAGAGGCAGTGGGCTCAAATCTCACCTCTTAGCCCTTTAGTGGAAGAAAGAACAGACAGCAATTGCTTACTTTTAATAATAATAAAAATAATAATAATAATAATAATAATAATAATAATAATAAAGAAAACTGGCTAATCTGCATTTTTAAAGGGAAGCAAATGCTAACAATAACAGATCAGGTCAGGTCAGGTTGGGGAGCATGCACTGGTACAGCACGTCACCGCACCCACCACACAGTACAAACAGCTCGGGGTCCTGGTTGGCAACCCCAGACAGACACACAGTCCAGTCCCACCCTCTATCTGCCACAGCCTGGTGTTACGTGAGTGTCCCCTTGGCCTGGTCCAGCCACTCGGGTCCTCAACAATGAGGATCCTGCATTCCAGATCACCCTCGGGGAATCGCGCCCCATGGCCATAGTGCTGTAACTGACGCTCCGTCACAATGCAGGTCATGTGCCTCATTTGGTACTCAGGTACCCAAGGATTCTCCAGAGAGAGACAGTACTGAAGGAGTCCAGTCTTCGTCTCAGGTCACTGGATAGCGTCCATGTCTTGCAAACAGGAGGCACCAGGACTCTAAAGACTTGGACCTTCATCCTTTTGCATAGATATCGGGAGCGCCACACACCCCTTTTCAGTGACCTAATGACCCCCCATGCTCTCCCAATCCATCTACTGACTTCATAGGAAGAGTCACCAGAGACATGAATGTCACTGCCAAGGTAAGTAAACCTCTCAACAAGGTCGACACTCTCTGCGCAGACAGACACACTGCTGATGGCCGTGCCCAAGAGGTCATTAAAGCCCTGGCTCTCGGTTTTTATCAGGACACTCGCAAGCCCAGACACTCGGACTCCTCGCTCAGTCTCTCAAGAGCCCTGAGCAGAGCCTCCATCACACAAATTTAATAATAATAATAATCCATTTTATTTGTATAGTGCCTTTCTCATGCTCAAAGTGCTTTACAAAATAAACAACAAGAAATACATCATATGGGATACAAAACAACATCCACATAAAACACCAAATAAACATAAAAATAAGAAACACAAAGATGAACAATGAATTAAAAACAGAAGTGCCAGCCTGCTATTCCTCAGTCAGCTCATTCTTATTGACTTCATCGTTCAATTCAATTGCCTCCTTTTCTTTGTTTCAGGTGCAGCACAGGCAGTTGAATTAACTCACTGAGGGTCCCACCGTATTAGTGAGGTGATCTGCGCTCATACAGACTCAGGGATGGACTATCAAAGTGGGACTCTGTAAGCACAACACCACAACATGCGTATTATTAGTTCTTATTTAGCTGACACCTTTATCCAAGGCGACTTTTACAGACCCCTTTAAAAAGCAAAATGCTAGGATTTGATAAATATTAACCTCGGTCAGCTGTTGATATTCGGTTTACATGAACAGACGAGCGGATTTTGTCCCCAGCACAACCACGTTGCCATGTTAAAGTAAGTCAGAGTATTAAAGATTATAGAGCGTTAAAGATTTCTTGCACTTGGCAACAGAGGATTGGCTCACCCCGATAAACAGGCCAATTCACCCCAACAGGTACAAAGCTGGCCGGTCCAGGTATCCAGTAAGGGGCCTCTTTATTTAAGGGGTCTGCTGACCTGTCACTGGTATAAAGCACGACTGGCTGCCATGGTGGGGAGTCAGCCACTGTAGCTCAACTGGTTTGACCGCTGATGTAACCCACCAGTGCATGAGATGTACGAGTTCAAGTCCCATCACAAGAAGAGGGTTTTAATATAGAAAGTAGTCACTTTATTTGATGGGCTTGGTGATAAAAATAATTTATAGACTACACCGCTAAAGGGGCCAGCAGTGTGACATTGTGAAAAGAGAGTGACCAAGCCAGCTATGCAGTTGAAACAGACCGACCACCCCGGTCAAAGGGGCAGACCCGAGCTGAAGGAGCCCATAGGATTCACATCATATAACATGCAGACTGTCTGTCAGCGTCCTATGTTCTGTCAGTGATATAAAAGATTTCTTGTATCTTCCAGACAGAGGATTAGCTCACTGAGATCACTTCTCCTGGAAACAAGTAGAGGTGCAGGGTTTGAATGCTGTCCTCTCCAGCCGTGATAAAGGACCAACCCATTTATTTAAGGGCTCCACAGACCTGTCACTAACATTAAATGCATCTGGTCAGCTTACTCTACAGCCAGAGTCGGTAGCTCAACCAGGTGGACCACTCATGCAGAAGAGTGTGGGTTTGCGTCTGCCCCCAAATCATAGGAGCACCTAAAATAGAAAGCAGTGCCTTCATTTGCTGTGGCCACCAAAGAGTTAACAGTATTAATGATTTCTATACCATTCTTCAAAAGGGGACCCCCATGGTGGCACAGCAAAACAAGCAAACAACCCACTCATCCAACATCAAGTCAGCCCTGCAGTCAAGACCACCCCACAAGCAAAGGGACACCCCAAGCCGAAGGGGTCCCAGAAGAATGACAACCAGCAGGACCTTCTCATTTATTTGAAGTGTCAGCTGAGAGATGAGTTGTTGAAAGTGCTGAGGCTCCACAGTGAGAGGGGCTCAGATAGTATATCAGCTCTGCAGGGTAAAGACCCCCAAACCCACCCACCGAGACACAACAGCCAGTGGGTTCAAATCCTCCTCCTACCATCATCAGAAGAAAATACAAGAAGAACAAAACAAGTGCCCTCTTATTCAAGAATATAACCAAAGAAAAAGAACTCGGGTTAGGGGACAATGCTGACACGATCACTTGGGTGGTACAGTGGCAAGAACTGCTGTCTCCTATCAAGAGATTGGGGCTTTGATTCCGGATCCTTCCTGCATTTACCATTTTGAGTAGTGAGCTACTCTTATTGTTACTGTTATATAATAAAAACATACATTTAATCTGCGTCTGTAACAGCCGCTGTAAATATATGGTACTTGTAAAGGTTAGAGTTTTTTTATTATTATTATTCAGTTTTATTCTCTCAGTCACGTTCACGCTCCCACTGATCTGACACTGTTAGTTTTCAAATTAAGACGTGCTACAGCAGAGGTGAACTCAGATGAGGACGAGGGTTCTACGTCAGAGAAAGAAAACAGAAGCCCTGCTCACACATAAGAACAACGCAGCTGCACAGGCGTAAAGGTGAAAGATGGCACCATTTGGATACAGCAAGAGGTCGGGCATCATCCTGCCAGTGACTCTGCCACACACGCGTGTCCTACAATGAAGCAGCACGGCCTGTAGAGTATCGTGCAGTTCTTTTTGTGATTATGTTTTGTGATGGTCTTTATATGTAAAACATGTATATGTTACTTATATAAAAGCCAGGTCGAATGTTATTTACAGTACCTTGATTTATTTACTTCTCTTCCTACAGTGTAAAGTCACAAGTAGACTGACAGAGCGTCCTGTGTTTGATCGACATAAGCGTGCTGACAAAGTACATGTCTTCATCACAACTGTCTGGTACAGCGTCCGCAGTCTGCACTGATCCGCCAGTCCACCTCATCTTCCCTCACTTGTGAACAAGACCCTGAGATATTTATACTCCTCCACAGGAGACAATACCTCAGTCTCGTGTTCTCTGCTGTGACATTGCTAGCTATACGACACTGACCACCTGTCACTTACTGACTAGTAGAATATCAACACACCAATTGAATGAGCCGTAACAAGTAGAAATGCATTGTGGTCACATGTGGGAACTGCAAAGCATGTGCGCCGAGTATAAACCCCAATAATATCCACTTGCATGCTACTCTATAAACCAGGCTTAAGAAGAAGGCGGATGAAGGATTTTATTGCAAAGCAACTCAGTCAAAGCACAACGTTCATGAGGAGGCTAAAGCTGTGCAACAAACTTTAAGAAGCAAACTTGAATAAGGGGCTGGCATCTGTGGGTGAGCAACTGTGGTCTGGCAGAGATATAAAATAATAAAGAAATGAATTAACTAAAACATTAACAGCATAAATAAACTAAACTGCTTTTGAATTGTACAAAGTGTTCATACTGGGTAAATATCTGGAGGGCTTGTTTTCAGAATTGTGATATACATGTTTGAAAAAACTGGAGAAATAATTAAAAATTGTTAGAAAAGTTTTTATTCAAATATGACCACATATGTGTCAGTAGATTTTCATTTACTTATTGACTTTCTGTTTTCTTAAACTATCTGTATAAATAGGTTTAGATGTGTTTATGGACTATGTAACACAGAATATCTTTCACTTTAATGGTATTATTATTCTCCATTGCAGTATTTTCTTTATATTTTCTGCTCTTTTTAATATAATCACTAATTTCACTGATAAGTCAGACATCACCACTTGATCAACAAATGACACAAGATGAAATCCTCGCTGTTTCTTGGTATTCACTCCTCTGATTTGAATGACAAAGTGTTTCAATTCTCCATTCTGGACGAGCTGCTCCTTTTCTGATAACACATCTGACTGACGCGTTGTGATGGCCGTTTAACACTCAGTAGAGTGAATGGAGATCAGCTAATCGTTTTTTTGATCAACATGGCATCCTCCGTGACAGACGTGTTTGCTCGCTCCGCTCCATGACGTTTTTTGTTTTGTGTTTTTGTTTTTTTGCCTTCTCTACAGCACACAAATGCTTTGCACTACTATCATACAGCAGACTGGCATTGCTACCTCACACAGTACCCTGGAATTTACTGGTTTTATACCATCTGAGCTACAATTCATTGTTCACTCCAGTAGCCAACATCTCAACCACACCCAGGAAGACCCCATAGCGCTGAGCTCGAGTGACCAAGCTGACCCCAGGCGAGTGCTCTGGAGATGGCGACACAAGTGAGGCAAGAGGGGAGGACTCCACGCTACCTGACCACCGCTACCCAGCCTCTTGCTAGCCAACGTGTGGTCTCTGGAAAACATACTGGATGAGCTAAGAGCCAGGATTACAGCGCAGTGGGAAATAAGAGAGTGCTGGGCTCTAATTCACTGAGACCTGGCTTTCAGACAAAGTCCCAGAATGTGCCGTTCAGCTACAGACTGACTCCGTACACCGAGGAGATCTCACCGCAGCCTACAGTAAGGCTAAAGGGATGTGTGTGTGTTTATTAACAACTCGTGGTGTGGAGACGTACGGACTGTTTATAAGCACTGCTCACAAGATGGGGAGTGTTGACTGCTAAAATGCCAACCATGTTATCTACAGAGGGAATTCACTGCTGTGTTTCTGGCCGCTGTTTACATCCCACCACGAGCTAACTCCATGGCAGCGCTCAGCAAACTCCATGACGTCATCAGCGCCTTAGAGACCGCTCATCCCGATGCTGTTTTTATTGCAGCTGGGGACTTTAATCAGTGCAATTTACGGACTCCATCCATCCATCCATCCTCTTCCGCTTATCCGAGGTCGGGTCACAGGGGCAGCAGCTTGAGCAGAGATGCCCAGACTTCCCTCTCCCTGGCCACTTCTTCTAGCTCTTCCGGGGGAATCCCAAAGCGTTCCCAGGCCAGCCGAGAAACATAGTCCCTCCAGCGTGTCCTGGGTCTTCCCCGGGGCCTCCTCCCGGTTGGACGTGCCCAGAACACCTCACCAGGGAGGCGTCCAGGAGGCATCCTGATCAGATGCCCAAGCCACCTCATCAGGACTCCTTTCGATGCAGAGGAGCAGAGGCTCTACTCTGAGCCCCTCCCAGATGACTGAGCTTCTCACCCTATCTTTAAGGGAGAGCCCAGACACCCTGCGGAGGAAACTCATTTCAGCCGCTTGTATTCGCGATCTCGTTCTTTCGGTCACTACCCATAGCTCATGACCATAGGTGAGGGTAGGAACATAGATCGACTGGTAAATTGAGAGCTTTGCCTTGTGGTTCAGCTCCTTTTTCACCACGACAGACCGATGCAGAGCCCGCATCACTGCGGACGCCGCACCGATCTGCCTGTCGATCTCACACTCCATTCTTCCCTCACTCGTGAACAAGACCCCGAGATACTTGAACTCCTCCACTTGAGGCAGGATCTCGCTCCCAACCCTGAGAGTGCACTCCACCCTTTTCCGGCTGAGGACCATGGTCTCGGATTTGGAGGTGCTGATTCCCATCCCAGCCGCTTCACACTCAGCTGCGAACCGATCCAGAGAGAGCTGAAGATCACGGCCTGATGAAGCAAACAGGACAACATCATCTGCAAAAAGCAGTGACCCAATCCTGAGCCCACCAAACCGGACCCCCTCAACACCCTGGCTGTGCCTAGAAATTCTGTCCATAAAAGTTATGAACAGAATCGGTGACAAAGGGCAGCCCTGGCGGAGTCCAACTCTCACTGGAAACAGGTTCAACTTACTGCCGGCAATGCGGACCAAGCTCTGACACCGGTTGTACAGAGACCGAACAGCCCTTATCAGGGGGTCCGGTACCCCATACTCCCGGAGCACCCCCCACAGGATTCCCCGAGGGACACGGTCGAACGCCTTTTCCAAGTCCACAAAACACATGTAGACTGGTTGGGCGAACTCCCATGCACCCTCCAGGACCCTGCTAAGGGTGTAGAGCTGGTCCACTGTTCCGCGACCAGGATGAAAACCACACTGTTCCTCCTGAATCCGAGGTTCAACTATCTGACGGACCCTCCTCTCCAGGACCCCTGAATAGACTTTTCCAGGGAGGCTGAGCAGTGTGATCCCTCTGTAGTTCGAACACACCCTCTGATCCCCCTTCTTAAAGAGGGGGACCACCACCCCGGTCTGCCAATCCAGAGGCACTGTCCCTGATGTCCATGCGATGTTGCAGAGGCGTGTCAGCCAAGACAGTCCTACAACATCCAGAGCCTTGAGGAACTCCGGGCGTATCTCATCCACCCCCGGGGCCCTGCCACCAAGGAGTTTTTTGACCACCTCGGTGACCTCAGTCCCAGAGATGGGGGAGCCCACCTCTGAGTCCCCAGGCTCTGCTTCCTCATTGGAAGGCATGTTAATGGGATTGAGGAGGTCTTCGAAGTAGTCCCCCCACCGACCCACAACGTCCCGAGTCGAGGTCAGCAGCGCACCATCCCCACCATATACAGTGTTGACACTGCACTGCTTCCCCTTCCTGAGACGCCGGACGGTGGACCAGAATCTCCTCGAAGCCGTCTGAAAGTCGTTCTCCATGGCCTCCCCAAACTCCTCCCACGCCCGAGTTTTTGCCTCAGCAACCACCAAAGCCGCATTCCGCTTGGCCTGCCGGTACCTATTAGCTGCCTCCGGAGTCCCACAGGACCAAAGGGACCAGTAGGACTCCTTCTTCAGCTTGACAGCATCCCTCACCGCCAGTGTCCACCAACGGGTTCGGGGATTGCCGCCACTACAGGCACCGACCACCTTACGGCCACAGCTCCGGTCAGCCGCCTCAACAATAGAGGCACGGAACATGGCCCATTCGGACTCAATGTCCCCCACCTCTCTCGGGACATGGTCGAAGTTCTGCCGGAGGTGGGAGTTGAAGCTACTTCTGACAGGGGGCTCTGCCAGACGTTCCCAGCAGACCCTCACAACACGTTTGGGCCTACCAGGCCTGACCGGCATCTTCCCCCACCATCGGAGCCAACTCACCACCAGGTGGTGATCAGTTGACAGCTCCGCCTCTCTCTTCACCCGAGTGTCCAAGACATGTGGCCGCAAGTCCGACGACATGACCACAAAGTCGATCATCGAACTGAGGCCTAGGGTGTCCTGGTGCCAAGTGCACATATGAACATCCCTATGCTTGAACATGGTGTTCGTTATGGACAATCAGTGACGGGCACAGAAGTCCAATAACAAAACACCACTCGGGTTCAGATCGGGGGGGGGGCATTCCTCCCAATTACGCCCTTCCAGGTTTCACTGTCATTGCCCATGTGAGCATCAAAGTCTCCCAGCAGTACGAGGGAGTCCCCAGAAGGTATGCCCTCTAGAATTTACGGACTGTACTTCCTAAATACCACCAACACGTGAACATTCCCACCCATGAGAAGAACACATTAGATCAGGTTTACAGGGCTGCACCCACCTCCACTTCAGACAATCAGACCACGTCTCTCTGTTCCTGTACCCAGCCTACAAACAAAGGTTGAAACAAACAAACAAACAAACCTTATTATTAAGCAAGTTCAACTTTGGACCCCAGAGACTGAGAGCACCCTGCATGACTTTTTGTTCAGACAGACTGGGATGTGTTTAGGGTTACAGCCACTCTAGAGGACTCTTCCATCAACATACAGGACTATGCTGAGTACGTGACTGAGTACATCAGCACCTGTATTGACAACATTGTGCCCACAATACCAGTCAGGAAGTTCCCCAAACAGAAGCCCTGGATAAACAGTCAGGTACGCCACATGCTGCGTGCCCGCTGTCTTGCATTTTGATCAGGCACTGAGACGGAGTACAAAGCTGTGAAATACGGACTAAGAAAAGCCATCACAGCAGCCAAGAGGCAGTACAGAGAGAAGTTGGAGGGCTTCACTTCTACTGCTGACTCTGGAAGTATGTGGCAGGGCCTACAGGACCACCACCAGCACAATCAGCTCCACAGACAGTCTGCCGGATGATCTCAACACTTTCTACACCCGCTTTGAGACGTCCAGCAACAGCACAGAGTGGAGGCACACACACACCTGGACCATCCAAAACCAATGGTCTCTTCAGGTTAGGTACACAAAGCACTAGGGAAGATCAACCCCCGTAAGGCAGCTGGACCAGACAACATCCCTTGGCAGGCTCTCCAAGCATATGCCAACGAGCTGGCTGATGTTCTCTGCTCCATCTTCAACCTTTCTCTCAGTCAGTGCATCGTTCCGTCCTGCTTTAAGACTACGATCATCATCCCTCTTGCTAAAAAAGCCCAACCACCTGCCTGAATGACTACAGGCCGGTAACACTCACTCCAATCATCATGAAGTGTTTTGAGAGAGTGGTGCTGGCCCACATTCAGGGCAGAATACCGGACACTCTGTACCCCCTGCAGTATGCCTACTGGCCCAACAGGTCCACCTCAGATGCCATTGCGGCCGCACTACATTATTCTCTCTCCCACCTGGAGAACAAAGACTCCTACATCAGGATGCTCTTTCTTGACTACAGCTCCACCTTTAACATTATCCACCATAAACTCACCCATAAACTGTCTGCACTTGGCCTACACCCCATCCTCTGTGACTGGCACTGGTCCTAGACTTTCTGACTGGCAGGCCCCAGTCTGTCAGGACTGGTAATAGGATTTCAGCTACCATTATCACAAACACAGGGGCCCCACAGATATGCGTCCTCAGCCCCATCCTCTACACCCTGATCACCCATGACTGTGTCGCTTCCCACAAAGATAACATCATCCTGAAGTTTGCAGACGACACTGCAGTGATTGGACGCATCACTGGTGGGGATGAGGCGGCCTACAGGAGGGAGGTGGACAATCTGGTGTCATGGTGTGACGACAACAACCTCACCCTCAAAACAGACAAGACGAAGGAGATGATAGTGGACATGAGGAAAGAGAGGAGGCCTCACCGGCCACTGTTCATCCGATGGCTTGAAGTGGAGAGGTTGAGCAGCATTAAATACCTGAGCGTCTACATCAGTGAGGACCTCACTTGGACACTTCACACCACACAGCTGGTCAAGAGGGCTCAACACTGGCTGTACTTTCTGAGGAGGCTGAGGAAGTTTGGTATGTCGACTAAGATCCTCTGCAACTTTTACAGCTGCATTGTTGAGAGCATCTTGACCAGCTGCATCACAGTGTGGTACAGCAACACTACTGCTATGGACCGCAAATGCCTGCAGAGACTGGTAAAGACTGCTGAGAAGATCACCAGGATCCCACTGCCCTCTCTGCAGAGCATCTACAACTGCAGGGTCCGCAGAAGAACTGCCTCGATCCTCAGGGACCCCCCAACACCAAATGCAGGACTTCAAGGCTAAAGAACTCTTTCTTTCTTCTCAAGGCCATTATACTCCTAAATAACTGACTGGAGTTTATAACCGTGGTCCACCTCATTCTATCGACCTCACACAACTGTATTTGACTTGTCCATCAAACACCTACCTGCACATTACACTTTATACTTCTATTCTGTTTTTATATTTTATGCTGCCTCTGTTACTTATTATCTATCTGCTACTTATTATTATTTATGTTCATCTTTATACGTTGGTTTTGTCATTTGGTGTGGACAGCAAAGAAAGAATTTCATTGTACAAGGAAACGTGTTTCCTTACTGTGCACATGACACCCTCTGGTGGTCTCAGAGTTTTACTTTAAATCAGTTTATTGTATTGACTCCTGTCTCCAGCCCTCCATCAGTTTCCTAACCCGCTTATCTCTTTATATATTTTTATTTCTTTTAGTTTGCTTCTCACCCATCCATTCATTTTTGGGCCTTTTTTTCCATTTCAGATTTTCAAGATATTGCAGTCTCTACCAGCAGCAGTGGGCTCAGCGCAGGAAAATACAAACCAAGGATGGCAACCCATCACAAGGTGACGTCACTTGCTGGTCAGGTGTCCGGTTGGAGCTGAAGGTCTTTGAGAAGAAGCTGAAGAGAACTTGGAGATGGACATGAGGAGAATACGTAAAGAGTACGCAGGCAGTGGCTGAGGCACCTGGGAGTGGAGATGTGAGGTGATGGCACCACCACCTCAGAGGGGCTCTGTGACTTTAATATGAAACGCACATCAGATTTTGTATTAGTTTTATAAATTTCTGTGTTTTTTGTTTCATTTTTACTTTGAAATACTTTTCATTTTGTTTATCATCAGTTCTGAGGTGACTGTAAATGACAATTTCAATTTCTTTGTTTAGATCAAACTTTTCTACAAACTGACTTCCACAACTTCACATTCCAGCTGTTTCCATAAATCCGTAGGCCCAGGAAGTTCTGACAGCTGGATGGTGACATGGTGGGCCTCACAGCTCCTCAGTGGGAGTTTGATTTCTTCTCTTTGTCTACTTAATGAAGTCTCTCCATTGGCTTTCTGCCTATCTATGACCTCTCCAAAGACCTACTCGAATATCAAATGAAGGTGCATGTGTTTGGAAACAACCGTTCTGCTGCAATTGCCATTTACAGACTCGAGTGGTGTGCTCAGGAAGGTGAGTTGTAATATATAAAAGACATTAAGAAATTTGTAGAGGGAGATTTTGACACAGAAGATGGTCTCAAATCCTTGACCCTTTGTTGAAGCTGCTGTCAGCTTGCTAAAAGAACACAAGACCTGCTTGCTTATTCAAATCTTAGGTTGCACAAAATTACTTCTAACCGTATGCAGTGTGCAATATGGCCTGGACACAGACAGGCAGACATGTTTAAATCACCACCACACGTTTATTTACACTACTAATATGTACAAGTGAGACACACAACCCCAGAACACCCCAAAGTCCAGGCCTCCTTTCTCCTGACCGCCTCCACTCCTCTCCTCCTGAGCTCTGTCCTCTTCCACCCGACTCCAGCCATCGAATGGAGGGAGGCGGCCCCTTTTATTGTCCCCCGGATGTGCTAAGGTGCCTCCCGAGAATCTTCCGCCGTCACTCCCCAGTGTGGTGGAAGTACCGGCTGCGTACCCGAAAGCACTCCGGGTGTCCCTGGTGTTCTTCCCCCCAGCACTTCTGGGTGTGGTGGAAGTGCTGAGGGCCTGGGCTCCAAAGGCATCGGGGCGCCCTCTTGTGGTCTGGAGGAGGTGTTAGTCCTCTTGGGCGTCCTGGCTGGGTACCACCCCCAGCCGCGTGCCACAGCAGGTAATAAAGGCCTTTCCATCCTAAGATTATGCTAGCAACTTGAGGGATTCAGAAATCGGAGTGGACGTATTCCCAATACAACGCAGTCCTGGCCTGCTCACACCTTTGCATTTCAAATAAACCAGGAAGAGAACCCTTCACTCGCTGAGGTGTTTTGCCTTCCATTAATCGTTTATTTGACTCTCAAGGTTTCAAGAGACAAGTGATTGGGTTTTCCTACTATCTGCAGAAAAAGAAAATGTGTGGGATGGGTGAAGAAACTCTCTGTGAGCTCTGTCTAACCTCCAAGTCCCATGTCCATATTCCTTTATTCCCCAAGAAGAATAAAGATTAGAGAACTCTGCATCATCTGCGTTGCCTCTGTTAATTCAATAGCGCTAAGCCTTTATGAAAACCGTGAACCTTAAAGGACAATGGAATATTGGGTTTGTTATGGGAAAAGCAAAGCTAGCTCCACGTCATGAACTCGCTATATTAACACAAGAGCTGCGTGCTGCAATATTAGCGCTAGAAATGGCAGAGCTCATCTCATCACAAATAAATGTTGAATTTGAGGAGACTGAATTGTACATGGACAGCAAGGTAGCGTTAGGCTTCATTCAAATTGAGACAAGAAGATTCAATGTTTATGTCAGCAACAGGGCTTTATGGATTCAGAAGTCCACACATTGACAGCAGTGCCATGGCTACTGACTTAAACCCAGCTGACGATGTCACAAGAGCAGTCCCAGCTAGTCATCTGAAGGACACAACTTGACTTACAGGACCTGCTTCCTTAGCAAAAGCAGAACAGTACATCACAAAGCATGAAACATTTGAGCTAACTGACATGGGACTCTGATACAGAAATCTGAGTTATCAGTATTCAATGCCACTGTCTCAGCCCAGTCTCTTGGGTCTCACAATGTTTTGGTCCAAGCTGGTCCTTGGTCTGAGCTGTTACCAGCCTTCATCACATAGTTGAGAGCTTCAACACGTCTGCTATCAGCAAGGGCCGCTGTTAGGGCTGGCATTGCTGTAAAAATGGAAGAACGTAAACAGTCAAGAAATAATCTCATCTGTACTGTGCGGAGAGAGGGACAGTGCCCTCCATGTTTGGGACAATATGTCCTTGATTTACCCCTCTGCTCCACACTTTAAAATTACAAATCAGACAATTCAAATGTGATTAAAGTGCACTTTGCAGACTTTCCTTTAAGAGGATTTGCACACATTTCGGTCACACCATGTTAAAATGATAACACTCTTACTGTATGGTCCCCCATTTCAGGGGTGGCACCCTAATGTTTGGACACAGTAATGGCAGGTCTATTAAAGCAGCTGTTCCTGACCTGTGGTCCACAGCCCCTTGGGGGTCTGTAGGGTTATGTCGATGGCAAAATGGAGAAAATAAAAATCATACGATGTTGTAAATAATAAAGCATTTGTCTGGTTCACCGTGTACTTCACTAAGATCATCGTCACTTCGTCAGTGCTAGTTGAAGGCTCGTGTTGACTGCATTGTGGAGTTAAAGCAGTTCACAGTAAGCTAGACACAGTGTGTCAAATACTAAAACATACGTAATGATGGACTGTTTTTAAAAAGGAAACATTCCAAAGAAAACCCATTGTGTAGTTCTGGTTTAAATTTATCAAATTAGTCAGTCATATTCTAAAGAAGAATCTGAATCTAGAAAGCATGAAGGTTCATACATAGAATTTGGATTTGTGCTGGCTAAGGAAACAGACAAACTTGATTACCCCAAATATACTCTTGGTCAGGAAATTCTGTCAAGCGAATGTCAAAGTCGTCTAATTTGAAAAGACATCTAAAACAGAAGCATCCCGCTGATGTTGGGAATCACGCTGACTTCTTCCTAAGGAAAGCAGCACTGCTTGTGAAACAAGGGAGCACTTTGACACGGCAAACAACAGTTTCACAGAGGACACTGAAGGCGTCTCTTTTGGTGTCATATTGTATTTCCTGTGCTATGAAAGTTCACACAAAGACCAAAGAGCACAGTTTGTGAACTGCTTAGAGAGGAAGCTGCCTGTTAAATTGACACTTTGTCAGACAGCACTGTGTGTAGATGGATATCTGACATGGCTGACCAGGTAACAGATTGATAACTGGAACAGGTGAAAGACAACTACTGAACAGTTGGAGTTGCAGTTGGATAACAGCACAGATGTAGCTAACACAGCACAGATGTCAGATTTACTGGAGATGGAGGGTTTGTTTTATTCTGAAAAGAAATTCAGGGGAGGACAACAGCTCAGGACATTTTATCAAATCTTGGATGCGTTCATGCAGCCAAATTTCATTGACTGGTCTTATTGCGTGGGCATCTGTACTGATGTCACCACTGCCATGTCAGGCAAGCACAGCAGAGTCGTCATGTTAATAAAGACCAGAGCTCCAAATGTCATGGATACACACTGCATACTTCACAGAGAAGCACATGTCACACAAGGAATGGAGGACGAATTGCAACAAGTGCTTCAAGATCTTGTTAAAGTTGTAAATACGTTAAAATCATTTAAATCATTGTCATTTAAAGCGCATATTACAAAGTTGTCCAAATCATGTTTCTTCCATCTTAAAAATGTTGGGAAATAAAGACACTTTCTAAATAAACAGGATTCTGAGAAATTAATTCATGCATTTATCTCTAGTAGGATTGACTACTGTAATGCGGTGTTCACTGGATGTTCAAACTGTTCTTTTTACAGCCTGCAGTTAATTCAAAATGCTGCTGCAAGAATTATTACAAGAACAAGAAAGTACGAACACATAACTCCAGTTCTTAAATCCTTACACTGGTTCCCAGGTAAGTTTAGGGCAGATTTCAAAATCTTCCTTTTAACATATAAAGCATTAAATGGTTGAGGTCCGGCTTACTTGTCTGAACTTATCATGACTTACAAACCTGAGTGCACATTAAGATCTCAAGATGCTGGTCTGCTTAGGATTCCAAGGATTAATAAAATAACAATGGGAGGTCGATCTTTTAGTTACAGGACCCCTAAACTGTGGAGTGGTCTGCCTGCTACTATAAGAGATGCCCCTTCGGTCTCAGCTTTTAAATCCCGGCTGAAGACTCACTACTTCAGTTTAGCACACCCTGACTAGAGCTGCTGATTAACTGTACAGACTGCATCTCTGTTGTTAGTCATTAGCACTAAAACATAAGTCACATGATAGTTAGAATTGGATACTAACCCTCACCTATTCTGTTTCTCTTCTTGGTACTCAAATGTGGCACTTGGTGCCACGGCCCACCTGCCAAGTTGTTTTGCCTGCCTAAGGTAAACTCATCCCTGATGGAGGATCGCAGGAATCGTGAGAAAGACGGGTCCTTTCATCAGATTGGCTGGCCCAGCGCTGTTTTAGCCGTGGAATGGCCAAATAGGGGAGGCGGCTTGATGGCCGAGGTCTCCAGGACTCTAAAAATATCCAAATCTTATTATGGGATATATCATCTACTGTTAAATTCTGCTCCGTACTTCTAAACTTTTTATTTTTATACTGTACTGAGGATTTGTTCTGTTCTGTGTATTGTATTGTATTGTATTGACCCCCTTCTTTTAGCACCCACTGCACGCCCAGTCTACCTGGTAAGGGGTCTCTCTTTGAACTCCCTTTCCCAGGTTTCTTCTATTTTTTTTCCCTATTTGGGTTTTTCTTTGTCTTCTTCGAGAGTCAAGGCTGGGGGGCTGTCAAGAGGCAGGGTCTGTTAAAGCCCATTGCGCCTCTTCTTGTGTGATATTGGGCTATACAGAAATAAATTGTATTTTATTGCATTGTAAATAGCATGAAAGCACAGCCCCTTAACCACAGACAGGCTGTTTGCCAAACTGTGCAGTGACAGTCTTGAAAGCCTCTTACTGCATTCGGTGGTCCGCTGGCTGTCTCGTGGGGCAGTTTTACAACAGAGAGCTGCGTGAATTTCTTTAATCTGAGAACTCCCAGTTTGCCAGCTGTTTTGACAATCACTTATGGGATCTGAAGCTTGCATATTTGGCCGACATATTTCAACTTTTATATACCTTGAATCAGAGCATGCAGGGCCGTGATCACAGCATACTTCATTTGCAAGATAAAGTTTGTGCATTTATACAAAAAATTGGACTTTGGGAGAAAAAGCTAAACAAAGGAAATACTGCAATCTCCCCGATACTTCACCAGGTGCCAGGAACATCCGGTGTGCTTGTAGACCTACAGTGGTCCTACCTATCATAATGTCACATCTGGCCCACCTGAAGGAATACTTCAGCGACTGTTTCCCCGAGCTGGACAATCGACATTTAAACTGAATCAGAAATCTATTTGAGTCCTGAACTGAAAAGGATTGTCTTGACTTGAGGTGAAGTTTGAAAATACAATTCTCTGCCATTCTCATGTCAACATTTTGAAGCAATCTCAGAAGCAAACACGCAGTGTTGAGCGAAAAAGCCGTCTGATGCTTCTTAGCATTTACAACAACATACCTGAGTGAGGCCGGTTTTTCTGCATTGAATGTACTGAAACCAAAAACAGAACACAGCTACATGTGGAAAATGATTTGGGATTGGCTCTAAGCCAGCTGCAACCAAGAGTGGGCAAGCTGTGCAAGAACTTCCAATCCAAATATCTCACTAGGCCTTTTGTGAGTTTTATATTTTTTCATAGTGAAAGTGCTTTGTTTTATAGAGTTTAGTTACCTGCACTTAACAGGTCTGTATAGCAGTTTATTACAGACACGTGGGTATGTTCTTTTTTGGATGGTGATAAGTAGCGAGTCCTCAGCCTAAGGGGACCTTGGCATGATGAAGGCTGGGAACCCCTGCATTAATGCCATCATGTTAAGTTCTTTGTCACATATCCCTCACATGCAGTGACTGCTTGAAGTCTACACTTCACAAACATCACCAGGTGCTGAGGATCTTATCTGGTGATGCTCTGCCAAGCGTCTCATGCGGCCATCTTCAGCTCCTGCTTGTCCCCTTTATGTTTTTCTCTTCAGCATATGGAAGTCCTGCTCAATTAGATTTAAATTAGGTGACTGGCTTGGCCGTTCAAGAATTTTCTATTCTTTAGCTTTGAAAACTCCTGTGTTGCTTCAGCAGTCTGTTTGGGGACATTACTTTGTGGTAAGATGAAGTGCCATCCAGCAAGTTTGGAGGCATTTACTGGACTTTGAGCAGATCAGATGTTTCTACACATCTCAGAATTCATTGTGCTGCTGTTGTCAGCAGTTCCTTCATCGATGAAGAGGAGTGTGTCAGGACCTACATATATGCCCAAGCCATAACCCTCTACAATGTTGAACAGATAAGGTGGTCTGCTTTGGATCTTGGGACGTTCCTTATTGTCTGCACACGTTGCTCTTAAAATCACTTTCTTTTGTCTGTTCACAAGTCCTTTTCCCAGAATTGTGCAGACTTTCTGAAGTCCTTTTTCACAAACTGTAATCTGGCCATCCGGTTTTTGTGGCTAACTAGTGGTTTGTATCCTGAAGTGTGGCCTCTGGATTTCTGTTAATGAAGTCCTCAGCCGATAGTCATCTCTGATACATCCACCTCTACCTACTGAAGACTCTTTCTGATCTGTCAGACAGGCATTGGGGGATTTTTCTTGACCACAGTGAGGATTCTTCTGTCGTCAGCAGTGGAGGTCTTCCTTGGCCTACCAGTCTGTTTGAGATTCCTGAACTCACCAGTGTGTTCTTCTTCATGATATTCCAGACAGTTGATTTCGGTCATCCTAAGGTTTTACTGACATCACAAACACAATGGCTTCTTTGATTTTTATTGGCACAGCTCATGTTGAACAATGGCAGCTACAAACTCCAAACAGTGGTGCCCTGAAATGGGAGGACATCATATAGACAAAGTGCTGTGACTTCTACATGATGTGACTGAAATGTGTGCAAATCCCCTTAATGAAAGTCTGAATGTCCACGTTAATCACGCCTGAATGTTTTTCTTTGTAGTTTTAAACTGTGGAACACAGGGGGGCACCAAGGACCCCAAACATTATGAAGGGCACTGCATATGCTAAAGAGTTTGAGTCACTCAAGAACAAAGAAGCCATTCCCAAAGGCAGTGCACTAATACATCTTGATCCCTCCATAGACGTTCAGAGTTGGAAGTCGTATTAGTGAAGTTAAACTTTCTCTAGTAGAGGAAACCCCTCTGTTAATCCCTGGAAGTCTTCAGGTTGTTTCTTGGTTAGTGCCATTACCACGAGAAGACTAAACATCAAGGATGTCTCTTCACTGAAGGAGCTCTGTGTGTTGTTGGTACAAAAACAGTTATAAGCAGAGCCATATTTAATGTGTCATTTGCAGGAAACTTTGTTGCATATTTCACATTCAGAAGATGGCTGACTTACCAGCAGTAAGTCCAGAACCTCCCTTTACTAATGTAGAGCTTGATGTGTTCAGTCCTTGCACTTCTGGCTCACATCAGACTTGAGGAGGTCAGGCAAACCGGTAACAGAGGGCAGTCACATTTACCTATGTGAGTATCAGGGAGGTCCATGTAGTGCTGGTCGAATCCATGGACACTTCATGTTTCATCAGTGCCTTCAGATGGCTCATCTCTGTTAGAGGCTCAGTTAACATCATCCACTCTGTTAGAGGGACTCAATTTATTGGAGTGTTCAAAGAGTTATAAATGACATCAGACCTTCACATTGACTTTTATTACTCTGATATTGCTCTGAGCAAGACTGTACCTGGACTTCACCCCTTCATGTTCTTCACACAAGGCAGGTGTGTATGAATGCATGATAGATGTGACCCAGAGGACACCTGACTGAACATTTTCATAATCAGGGACAGTAAGACTCACTCATGAGTATCTCCTAAGTTTCATGGCTGACATGATGGCTAATATGAATGCTAGACCCTGATGACCCAGAGGACCCACAGCCACTAACTCCGTCCACACTGCTCACCGAAATGGCTGTCATGTTTTAAGCTCCTCCTGGTGACTTCAATACTAAAGACGTGCACAAGGGACACTGGAGACAAGTGCAGTGTTTGGCCAATGGCTTTAGGGACAAATGGAGGAAACAGCACAACTCTACTCTGCAGTCATGTAGTGACTGGCAAACTGGAGAGCTGACATTAAACCTGGAGATGTGGTCCTAGTGTGGAACTGTCAGTCTAAAGACACGATTAGACCCCTGGACTGATAACTAGAGGGGCTCCTAGTGTGGATGGCAGAGTCTGTACAGCTGAGGTTAAAGCTGGTAAGGAAAGTGAAACCAAACGTTACAACAGGCTGTGGACAAAAAAGGCACAGTGACAGCAGGCAGATAATATTTCTTTAGTTCTCTTTATTATTCATTCAGAGTCACAGTAAGTAGAGATTCAAAGAGTATAACTTATTGCCGCAAAGCTCAGTTTGAACCCGAAATAAAAGTTAGGAGGGGTTTTTTATACTTCAGCATCTCATGATTAGTAAGACAGAAAAACATCCTTATCATCTAAGTAAAGTTAAACAATATGTCTGTTGAGCTAAGCATTATCTGTGTTCTCAAAGCTAAGAACAGGAGAGACGCCTTTGCATAAACTTCATGTACTTTCTGCAGCCTTGTGACCTTGTCCCTGAAACATTCACTCTGAGAAAGGGAAAACAAGAAACAGCTTAGATTTTATTCATGTGGACACTATTTCTCCTGAACCCTGGAATAACATATTTTTGTTAGTTCATAAGCCAAAGCGTCTCTCACTGGCAAGTTACAAAATAGTTATAGTAAAAATTCTAATTTACTAAACGCACAAAATATATGGTGCTGAGGAGAACATTCTTCTTCCACAAGGCCAGTATCTGAACTTGCTCTCATTATTTCATGACAGTCATTAAGGGTGATGTATGTGATATCAGGTGGGGGGTCATGTTTGTAAAGATAGTCAAGATATATTTATTCATCTATTAATTATTTTATTATTGTCCTATACTGTTGTGTTTAACGTTCTAAATGTGTGAGCCTCGTGATGTTTGTCCTTCTTGAGCCGCCATACAGAGGGGCGGTCCCTATGTAAATTAGTGTAACCATGACAACTACACGCCTTCTTTAGGCCCCAAGTTCATCCTGCCTGTGTAGACCTTTGGTCACATGATCAGTAAGTTCATATCTGTACAAGTTCACTGTTATCTATTACTATTTACAGTTCAGAAGCCGTTAGTGAGCCGTTTGTTATTTGTGTGCTGCTCTTCACTTGTCACTCCGCTGTGTTTGGATTGTTTCACTTGTCTTTATGGACTCTTTGTTTCTTCACTTTGTAGTTTCACGCCTGCTCTTTGTTAATAAGATGGAGATTCATACGCCTCGTGTCAAGGTGGTCTGCAGGATGATAAACTGATAAAGGGGGGAGTTCAGCTGCCTGAAGGTCTATTAAGTCATAATAGTGAGGTCAGAATATCTACAGAGACGATAACTGGGAATAGAACTGGAATCCAGGATGGGACAACAGCACTGACCAGTGAGCCACCAGTTCAGACAAATGAGGCACCAGAAAGAGAAAAAGAAGAGAAAACCCGCAGCTTGAGACATCTTGGGACTTGTGATTTATCCTGTTACTAAATTATAAAATGATCTCAGTCTGATTAATTCTTTTAAAGTTTACATTTAATTTCATAATAAAACAAGATCTTTATTATATTACTGACCAACTTCACTCTTGGGGTATGAAGACACACTTTGGACTGTCATCATCGTAAAGCAGGATGACAACATGGTGGCACAAGTGATGATTCAGTCTGTGATTCACAAGTGTATAAAGCCATTTGTAAATCGTAACACAAATTGTTTTGCTGATGTGGTGTTCTGTGTCCTGTGCCACGGTGACAATGATGGAGCAGACATGACAAGACCTCAGCAGAGAACTCAACACGGACTTCGTACTTTTGAGTATTCTGTCCACCCAAAGGACCAAAGATACACTCAGGGAGGATGAAGACCACCAAGAACATAACCTCACATTTCTGACTACCCACTGGACCACATTGAACACCTGCTGACCACTGCTGATGGTCCAAGTGGCCCAAATGCGGTGACTTCCCTGTCCAGTGTGACTTTGTGGTGTCTTCTGTCACCTCGTCACACTGAAGGACCTCAACATTTAACTGTGTAAAGATCCAAGGAAGCCAAAGCCTCCTGTGACACTGCTCTACCATAAAGTGACAACGAGAGGAGGCTCCAGTGACACGAGTGTCATCATCAACATGTCATCATTGGGAATGTGACACCACAGACTTGGAAATGAAACACAAAACCTGAAAACTGAAATGTGTGGTGAACAAAATGTCCATTGAGAGGGAGTGTTGCTGAGGGTCTGACTGCATTAAAAATTGTTGTTAAAATTATAATCAAACTTAGATTGTGTGACTCAAATGGACCTTAATGCTAAAATGAACAGAAAACAAGAAGAGCAATGAAGAATTTGGTCACATTTCAAATTCTATTCATGACCACCAGAGGGCGCCATTTACACACATTGATTTTATTTTATTTTTTATATCTTTAAATAGATATTTATGGAAAAATTAGCACATGTCATCAACATTAAAGGCATTCCCATAATGCTGTGCTTTTGAACTGAAGACCCGCCTTCCCCCTTATTCATTGGTTAATAGTCCCGTCTTCAGTTCAAAGTGTCAGTCTCATGTGACTTGCAGTTCCTGTTAGTGACATGTGCTGATTTTTCTAGAAGTATCTGTTTATAATACGCCTGAGTTTTACATGTTTTGAGTTTATGACTGGATAACCAACATGTGGATGATGAGACACAAGTAATGTGAGATTTTATTATCTCTTTATTTAATGGACGTTTTCACATCATTTGTTGTTGTGCAGCATTGGTCACCATTGGCTGTTCTTATATCATAAACTTATGGCAATACATTTTCAGCATCACAACAAACTACATTGGAGTAATAAATATAAAAAAATCATTTTTGAGTGGAGTAGTCATTTAAGTTTATCTCAGGGAGGCACGGTGGCACAGTGGTTAGTCTGGCAAGCATATTAGCAGATGTGTCCATCTCCTTCAGGGTCACTTAGAAGACCACCACACCAGTAGAGCCCACTCAGCACTGGTTCAGTTTCTCCTTCTCCACTGACGTCACTGCATTTCACTGAGTTTGCTGAAGTCCCCGATCATTTCCACGATTTTGCCCACCTTGAGGTGAAGTGAACTCAGCGGGGTCCACTCATCACTCCTCACCATTCAGTAACAGACGTGATGGCGTCACAATATAACAAGAGGTCTCTGAAGTTGGTGTGTGACGACACAAACACAAATGTGCTCTGGCGCTCTGCTTCATCAGGTCTTCATCTTCAGTTTAGAGACAGAAGGCTCACAGCGGTGGAGACTGGCAGCAAAGTGACAAGTGACACTGCAATGGCTACTGGGAATTTCATTGATGCAGCATTCAGCAGGACCATCCTGTTTGTTATTGAGATTTGAGCAAATCTGACATGAAAAGGTCCAAAAACTCCAGCTGAGGGGCAGACACATTCACAAATGGAAGTCGACTTGTCATCTCAGAGCCATCAGGAGATTTGGACAATAAAAAAGAAAACAGCGGAGAGCCTGAAACACACGAGACGTCTTGTCATCTAAATCAGAGGAGCGAATGAAAAGATCTGACTTGGCATGAGACCACCGGGGGGATACTTTATGACTGAATTATGAAATCAATCGTTGTGATTTGTAAGTCACTTTGGATGGAGGTTTCTGCCACAAGTCAAGGACTCATCTGAAGGGTGTCAGTGAAGTACACAGCTGTCGTTAAAATCTAAATGTGTTTACAGCACGTTGAGTTCTGTCCTTGTGCCACTAGGTGGGGATAGCGGGCTGTGGAAAAATAGAAAAGAAAGGAGTAGAAACGAGAAGTTTTAGATAGATAGATAGATAGATAGATAGATAGATAGATAGATAGATAGATAGATAGATAGATAGATAGATAGATAGATATGAAAGGCACTATATAATAGATAGATAGATAGATAGATAGATAGATAGATAGATAGATAGATAGATAGATAGATAGATAGATAGATAGATAGATAGATAGATAGATAGATAGATAGATAGATAGATAGATAGATAGATAGATAGAAAGATAGATAGTTTTAGTCTTGGTAGCTGCTTTGTATTGTTGGGTTAAATGTGTAGTCTGTGGACACTGAGTCTGAGTCTACATCCTGACAACTTAACACAATAATTATTTTATTTAGGGATGAATGGAGTCTTTAATATTAGGAATACAAATAAAGAAAAACATAAAAACAGACAGCCACACAAATCAGTGGGATTGATGTTTAAATGAAGAAATGTGTGGACACGCACAGAATTAACAGTGGAATTTGAAATCCAGCAATTCTCCTTTTGTGTTTATCAGGCATGAAAGTCACATAAATCTGATCTTTTAATACTTTAAAGATAAAAATACAATTTTTCCTCAGACACACGTCATTGAAATTACTTTTCTTAAAAACTCAAGCAGCATAAGTCTTGACATAACTTTTCAAGTTTTCTTCATCTACACAAACAAGTGCATGAAGTTCCATCTAATGGCATATCTGGGTGGCCTTCCTCAAAGTCACACCTCACCTGTCACACTTTGTTCTGCTGCTCTTCATTTTCTGTGTCACGTATTTCACTATCTGGGTGTGAAAATCCAACATACAGCAAAGGTTTTATTCATTCATGTTGAACCTGACAGCTTCTTCTTCCAAAAGATTCCTCCAAGAAAGGAGAAGATGGGCAAACATTCAAGTTCAGGTTTACTGACAAGTGTGCAGATTACAGGAAACTCTGACTTGTCTGCTTGACAAACATGAAACATCACGTTTAGAGTTTCATTAACATGAAAGAAAGTCAAAGATACAAACAGTGAGACCCCGACATGTGTGTGGTGTTGTGTGCAGACGAGAGCAGTGAGTGTGATTAGTGAGAGGAAGAGCATGAAGATCACGCTGATGACACGAGTTTATCTACAACTCAAAAGTCATCTCAGCAAATCTTCAGTGACGTCAACTTTCATGCTGCAGGCCAACGTGTATTTGTAGAGGCTTCTGTTCAACAAATTTAACTTTATTATTATTATTATTATTATTACTATTATTATTATTAAGCCCCCAAGTGGCCCAGTGCCTCACAGCTCCAGACTTCAAATCCCATCATGCTCAGCGTCTCTGTGGAGTTGGTGTATTCTCCTGGTGTCACATGACGTTTCTCCCAGTTCTCCCAGTCGCACATCCCCTTGTAACTGGTAACACCAGACAAACACACTTGCAGCTCTGTGCCTGACTCTATTTGAGTTCATTTATAAATTACAGGCAAAGTGACATTTCTGAGTCTCACATACGCCTTCACACTCAAATGCACAATAAATAAACTGATTCAGACGAGGACTGGATTAATGAATTTGGGTCCATTTTTAAGTACTAGGGTGTTGTACCGTGTTAGCCATTATGAATGTAGAGAAAAGCCAAGCAGAATGACCCCTTTTATTGGCTAACTAAAAAGATTACAATATGCAAGCTTTCGAGGCAACTCAGGCCCCTTCTTCAGGCAAGATGGGGCCTGAGTTGCCTCGAAAGCTTGAATATTGTAATCTTTTTAGTTAGCCAATAAAAGGTGTCATTTTGCTTGGTCCATTTTCATTATTTTAATTACACTTAATGGCCACAAGAGGGTGCCATTCACGCACAATTCTGAATTCTGATTTCTGTGAAGTTGTCCATTTTTTAATTCTGTTTCTTCAGTTCTTTTCATCACGTCTAGCACTCTGTTCATGAATTAAACTTATTGTTGTCATTTCTGTAACACACTCCGACTCCAGCACTGCAGCAGACCACCTGTGTGTGTCACTGAAATGACGCTGAGTTTCAGATTGTGAGGTGGACCCTCAAAGAAGTTCACGAGAAGCCATTTTATCACAGAGGACACCTCACTGATGTCGATGATTTATTTTTGTAATTCCTGCCTTTCTTTATTTTCATTTCTGTTTTATTTCATTTCATCACAAACTCATCTCAGTGTTGATGAACTTCTCACAGACTTACAGTGTTGTGTATTTCAGTCCACGTTTAACAATAGAAGTATGTAACGCTAGATAGGAATTCATGTTTGTCTGACTGGTGGTCTCGTAGTAGCACAGTGATTGGTGGTCCGGCCTTCAGCTCTGGTGTCGTAGGTTGGTTCTTATCCGTGTTGTCCCCCCCACATTGACAGCCCCCTGTGACCCTGAATTAGATAAGCGAGTTACAAAATGGACGGTGGTCTCGATATTCAGGGTCTCGGATTTCTTCTGCTCAGCTCACACTCTTCATGTTCTCTCAGTCTTTTAATGTCACAAAGTGGGCACCTCAGGGTCATCAGGACTGACCACCAGCAAGTGATGTCACACAAAGACAGAAGAAAACCAATCCAGTGCTGTGGAGAACACAACCATCTTTGTTGAATTCCTCTTTGAATGTCAAATTAAAGACGCACACTCAGGATTTCTGTTCATTCTCAGACCCTCAGATCAAATTATAAAGATTCACATTTGATTATGGAGCCGACGCTTTGATCCGACGCCATTTAAAAATCCCAAGTGTTCAGTCCTGATGTCTCATTAAACACAGAAATCCTGAAAATGAAAATCAGACGAGCAGCAAACAGCAGGACACCTCAGGGGGGCTTTGAGTTCGGTGGTCTGATGTTAAAGAAAGTCTCCATCAGCTTTGTGCTGCTCTGACCTGACACAGAGATGGACAGACGACATTAATACTGAGGGGTCAGTGTGTGCGCAGGGGGCAGATGACCAGAGGGGCCGCGTTTTTACCACCATCATTAAGATCAGGATTGAAGTACGGATAGAGGGGCTCAGTGAAGGAGTCTGTGAAGGTGTACAGGTGAGAGCGGGACTGGGCATTGTAAAAGGAGACCTGACCTTCATCATAGTCCAGAAAGACCCCCACTGTCTGGGGCTTCACTCTCAGGGGTAGGTGGAGAGGACGGCCAATGAGAGCCGCGTACTCGTTCTCATTCCTCAGCCACACAGTCCAGTATCCATTATATGGGCTCAGATAATCAACCTCCTTCCTGTTGACCGACTCTCTGGTGACTCCTAAAGTCCACTCAGTCTTCCCCCCGACCTCCACCTCCCAGTAGTGTCTCCCTGACGTGAATCCTTCTCTGGCCAGGACATTAACACAGCGGTCAAACCTCTTTGGATTGTCCGTCACTCTCTGCCGTGTGTCTGCCTGTCTCACTTCTTTCCCGTCTTCAGACACAATGAGATATGGATGTGCAGTCTCAGGGTCAAAAGTGACATCAGCTGAGGAGAAGAAAGAAGAAAAGAGGAAGACGTCAGGAAATCAGGGGACTTGAGGAAGACAACAACACATTTACACTCCTTGAAGGACCTGAACATTAAAAAGACAAAGACGTCAAACAGCTCGTGTTCACTTCTCATGTTTGAGTTTTTATTTCTACAAACCAAAGCCCACCAAGCCCCTCATGTGTCTCTTTGTGTCACTGCTCGGCCCCCCTGTGTAGTCTCACCTCTGACCTCCTCCATTCGCCTGTCTGCCATTTTATCTTCATTTAACCCTAAAGAGCCTGATCACCACGCTGTGACCTCAACAGCACAAGAACGGTGACATTTTAATAAAAGACGAATCACACAGCGAGGATTTGTTAAAGACACAAACAAGAAGACCACCAGTGAGGCCTGGCACTCGTTCACAGACTCACCAGCAGCTCTCAGACTTGTCGTCACTAACCTGAGGGTCTCATGTCCCCCCTGGCCTGTTGTCCTCCTGTTCCTGTCATTCCTGTCCACTTTGATTCATTTTGTGCTGCTCTGCTCTGCTCTGTCGGTCATTCTGTCACTTTTCTCGTCCTTACACTGCGTTTGTGGCCTTTTATTTAGCAGACCCCCCATTTTATGTTTCTCAGTTCCTTATCAGAAGTGACAACGGGGGGGCACTGAATTTATGACACTGACTCTAACAACACAAGATGGCCGCCTGTCAGTGATGAGGATGAACTCAAATACACAAGTGTCACAAGTCATCAGTCAGCAGGGACACCATGTGACCGGTCAGTACAGGTGAGGGGGGCTTTAATAAGGAGAGGGGGGACGAGAGGACATACAAGGTGACAACAAAGGACAGGACAGCAGGACAAAACACAAAGTGGCACTAAAGAGGGGACAGCACTGGACACTGAGGGGTCTGAAAATGGACAGCGGGCCCTGTGAGGACTCAGCAGCACTCAGTTTACTTTAAAAGTGCAAACGTTGTGAGTGAAGACCTCAAGTGTGTCCTCAGTGTTGTCATCTCACAAATACTTCAACATCGACATGCTGGAAATGTAGCAAATTCATGGTGGGCCTGAGTAAGGGTCTGCACTGAAACACAAGAGGGTCCTAAGTGACAGAAGGGACATCATGGAGTCTTTAAGTAGCAGGATTAGTGACAATGACACGCAGTGCTAATCGGTACGAGACCACCGAATCAAAATGACCTTCTGAGAATAAAGTCTACAAGACAAACGAGTGTCCTTTGTACCGAGGAAGACATCTGAGGAGTTCTGTCTGCACGAGGAGGGTCCGGTCTTTAGTTCTGTCTTTACTGACTTGTCTGATGTTCTTGGAACACAAAATAAAGTAATGTCCACCTGCCAAGGAGAATCCAACTATTAATGACAGAGGATTGTTTAGGGAACTTCATAGGAATACGATAACTAGCGATATTCACAGAGACCACCAGGGGGCAGTACAGGCTGAGGTCTTCCTGTTCCTTAACTAGCAGCTCATCTGCCTTTAAACACACAGAACAAGCAGACATCCATTGTCATAACCTGCTTATCCAGGGCAGAGTCGAGGGGCACAGCAGGCATCAGGGCAAGGCAGGAACAATCCATGGACGGGACGCCAGTCCATCAGCGGGCAGACACTCAGACACACATCAGGGCTAACTGAGCGTCACCGGACCACCTAACCTGCATGTCTTTGGAGCACACGGAGGAGACCCACACAGTCACAGGCAGAACATGCAAACTCCACACAAGGAGCCCCCAGTGTCCTTACTGGTAGACAGCAGCACTACCACTGTGTCACCATGTCACCCACACAGAGGGACCTCAGCCATTAACTCAGACCTGGGGGACAGTCACAGAGCTCAAGGTGCTGCTTCTCATGGTCATGAAGGTGACACGTTTAACATGAAGACACAAAGACTAAGACACAGAAAATGAGAACTTCATCCTAAGGTCACGACTGGCTTATCAACCGTACCTGCTGAGCTGCATATTCTCCTCCATTCTGTAAAATAATAAAGAAATAAATAAACTTAATGAGTCCAATCAAGAGTGAGACTTGAGAGACCCCCAGTTCAAATATCGTACCTGCATTCGTGACGCGTTGTGACTTTTCTGCAGAAGAAGAGAGCTGCGTTACTGGGTGAATAATCAGGTGGTCAACTTAAAACATCATCTCTTCAGTTCTCATTCACAACTTTCATTTACTTTCATTTTCCTCTTCTGACATCTTAGAATATCTTTACATTTCAAATGTCCTTCATAAAGACCCCTTATAATAGACAGCAGAACAATGGACATGACAATAGCTGGAGTGCCAAGCACAGACTGAAAATGGATTTGCAGAATTAACAGCCTACTGGCCTTTGGCTTTGAATCTGCGTGACGTCTGATGGAGAAGGAACAGAATTATTGATGTTTATTAGGAGTGGAGGTCCTAGCAGTGAGACTTCTGACCGTGTTCTGGTGACCACAGAAATGAACACTGCAGGTGTAAATTAGTGTGACTGTAATACAATAAGACATGTGCCAGAAGACCCTCGTCTTCACCAGTTTGTCTCCTACTTATGGCCTTGCTATTTGTCTACTTCATTGTCAGTTCAAATGGCTCCTCAGTGCCAACTCTCTGAGTGTCAGTGTCCAGAAACAAACTGCTGTGTGAATTGAGAAATCAGAGTGACAGTGGAGGACTGAACCTCTATTAGGTGACATGTGATGCCCACTTCACGGGGTCCTGTTCACTCTTAGGGGTTTACAGTTAAAACTACCAATGTGGTGAATCCAAATGTGAGGACAGAAATCCAAATGTTTAATAATCAGACTGAGTGGAACAGACGGAGCTTTAGAATAAAAACAACAGCAAACAAAGGATAAGGAGGACTTGTGTGTTGTGTCCAGTACTACTGAGGTAGGGTCTGAGCCCCAGGACCCTCAAACTGCATTAATCTGATAGATGGACCAACGATAAGAAGAGTGGACTAAAATAAAAGAAGAAGATGAGAAGAAAACACAAAGCACCTTACTGAGTGGGCGTAAATAAGATAGGAGAGGACAGCACAGTGGGCACCTCAGGGTGAGATGGGGGCAGATGCAGGTGCAGGCTAAGAAAGTTAAAACACTTATTATCAAATACGAATCCAGTTTCAGATATGGAGTAAAAGACAAAACATTTTCATAATCTATACATATAAAGGAGAGTTGGTATCCGTGTGGCTGTGTTTGTGTGTTTGTGGAGGGATGGAGAGGTAAGGCGGGTGTTGGAGTCACGTGATCATCTCCCCTCCCAATCACCTCATTTCATTCACTTCATTTCGCTCCGAGCTGAGCTCCGCAGCTGACGTAGTCTTGCCGTTCTTTTTCCATAGTGTTTAGTCCTTTCTCCTTTACTGTTTAGTAGACGCGGTGCTTACTGAATAGTATTTTTTCCTTTAGTGTTTCTACTTAGTGTTTCTTAGTGTTTAGTAGATGCGGTGTGCGAAAGGAGAGTTGGGATCCGAGAGACTATGTTTGTGGAGGGACGGAGAGTTAAGGCAGGTGGGGGAGTCACGTGATCATCTCCCCTCCCATTCACCTCATTTCATTCACTTCATTTCGCTCCGAGCTGAGCTCTGCAGTTGACGCGGTTAGTCCTTTCTCTTTTACTGATTTACTGTTTAGTAGACGCGGTACTTACTGAATAGTATTTTTTCCTTTAGTGTTTCTTAGTGTTTAGTAGATGCGGTGTGCCGGTGTTCCCGGCAGTGTTGAGGTTTAGTGTTACTTTCTACTTTGTTTTTGTACTTTAGTGTTTAATAATAAATAATAATAATTCATTACATTTGTATAGCACTTTTCTCAGTACTCTAAGTCCTAAAATAGTGAGTGATACTTAGCTGATAGCAGTGTAGAAGCAGGACAGCACAACGGAGCCGGTAGGACAGGCGGGTGTGGTAGTGTAGGTGAGCGGCGATAGCAAGCAGCAGGAGGAGGAAGCAGGATTTGGATGTTCCAATACACAGCCATAAACAGTAACGCTTGGTAATTTCAGGTGTGATCGCCCCGAAGCCATAGGCCAGGTTAGTATGAACATCAGATCAGTTCCCGGTCATAAGGTACTGTAAGATGAAACGGGAGCAGATCAGCATAGCGAATATAATCACAGAGACAGATCATCCTGAGGTGCTAGATCGCCAGTTCCAAAGAAATGTTCGTAGGTCTCGTCCCGTGATCCACAGACTCAGCTGTTCCCAGTAAAGTGCAGTCCATAAAATCTGTAAATATTAAGCCAAATCCATACAATTCGAGTCAGCTGTATCCACGAACTATACGTACAATAAACGAAATAAAACAAGCGTAAGAAAGTGCAGAATTAAGGCAAATTTTGCGAAAAGTGTTGTTAACAGGGAGGAGCGGCGACAACAAGTGTGCACCAGCGTCCCCTTACCTGCTACAATAAGGCAGTTATAATAAAGACGTTTAGTAGACTTTTACTTTATCTCATTTAGTGTTCTTCCCGGCGGTGTTGCCGTTTTTTAGTGTTAGTGTCTACTTAGTGTTTGTGTTTAGTGTTATGGAAGGAGTGATCTTACCACTGTCAGATTTTGCAATGAATGAGTTGTTAAATAATGATTATTTATCAACAGATCACATGAGCAAATTCAACGAAATTTTAGCTGCGCATACGATTTTCCAACCTCAAGAGGTTTTGCTAATGTGGACTCCTGACATACCTATAATGCCCATTCCACAAAATGCAAAACATATTTAAATATTACCTTCTGCAGCTACTGAACGAGTGACTCACTGGGTGTGTACCTATTATGATGGTGCTGTAATTCATGTCTATGACAGTTTAAACGCTGATAAAATATTCAACCTCACTAAAGAGCAGCTTCGTTTCCTTCGTGCTTTGATTCCTTACAAACCTCCCATAGTTTATGACGACGCACAGCAACAATTAAATCATACAGATTCTGGTACATCTATAATAATAAAAGGCAAAGCCCTCACTGACTGATTCACTCACTCACTGACTGACTGACTCACTCATCACTAATTCTCCAACTTCCCGTGTAGGTGGAAGGCTGAAATTTGGCAGGCTCATTCCTTACAGCTTACTTACAAAAGTTAGGCAGGTTTCATTTCGAAATTCAACGCGTAATGGTCATAACTGGAACCTCTTTTTTCACAATATACTGTAATGGACGGCAGCTCGATGGCCGTGGGAGGAGGAGTTGAGTGTCACGTCATCACGCCTCCCACGTAATCACGTGAAAAGACTATGAACGCAGTAGGGACAAATGAAGGAGGAGCCGCAAACAGCGAAGAACAAAAAATTCATTAAACAATTGAGAAGGGAGCGAGTGAAGCATACAAGCATGTTCATAAGGGAAACAAAGCACGGTGTAAAACGTAAGTTTAAATTAAGTTTATAGAAACGCTCCCGCTGCGGATTGCAATAACATATTCGCGAGATAAAAGTTTAATGAGAAGACACGAGGTATAAACGAACCACACGCCGTAGCGCAACGTTAGGGGCAACAGTTTCAACCATTCTATGATCTGCTTCTCGCAACTGAAAGACGGCACATGGCGGATGTTAGCCCACTTGCTGACCGCAACGTTAGGGGCTTCAACTCTGGCGCTGACGATATTCAATTCTCGAGAGGGGATGCAGTGAGTGTGTATGCCTGATGAGCCCAGAATTAAGGAGAAACACGTGTCGCATACTCTTTGCATTATTTGAAAGTAAACTATTAAAACCATTCTTTGATCAGCTTCTGGAAACAGAAAGAGGGCACGTGGCGGATGTAAGGCGACTTCCTGACCAACCACAAGCGTAACCTGGCAGGTAACCATCCATACAGTCAGATTGTGATTCAGAAAACGAATGCCATGAATTTAATTACCACGATCTACATACTGTCAAATAAACGAAACACATGCCGTAGCGTGACAGCTGTGAAAGCGAGGTTCACAAAAAAACAGATCCTTAACAAATTGTTATTGGTATATTTTCGATCCGTTTAAAAAGGTTTTATTTTCTTCTTAAAAAATTGAAAGCAGTACTTCGCTGCAACGAAGCGCGAGAATTTGGCTATATATATCTGCTTCTCACAATTAAAAGAGGGCACGTGGTGTATTTTAGACGACTTCATGACCAAACATAAGTGTTACCTGCCAGGTAGGGTTACCACTTTTAATACAAAAAAATAAGGGATGCATACTGCAGCGGGTGCCACATCTCAGTGCCAACAGTTTGCAGACTCTACTTAAAAGACCCGCCCTCCTCACTGGACAGTTAAAAAGACCAATCAAACTAACGATGACATCAAGTATTACCCAATCAAAAGTAGGAAAGGAGGCATCTTCATAAAATGCGTGTGGGATGATTTGCATGAGACGCTGCTTTAAAAAAAAAATGATAAAAAAAAATACGGGATAAATCCCGTCCCGTATTGATTCAAAATGGGATGCGCAATTTCATTCTCAAATACGGGACGATTCCGTATTTTAAAGGACGGGTGGCAACCCTACAGTGCCAGGTAAACACCCATACAATCAGATTGTGATTCAGACTAGGAATGCAATGAATGTAATTACCCCGATCTACATACAAGGCGAAAGTCTTGCAACATTCAAAGATGATGGGTTGGGATAAGTACACCATAGAACATAAAAGAGCTTATGAAGCCTTGAACCGAAAAAAGCAAGATCTCAGAGATCGTAAAAAAAAAAATAGGAGGTAATGTCGTTTTACTCGCTGTAGATTTTAGTCAAACATTACCAGTTATTCCACGAGGGAGACCAGCAGATGAACTCAACGCGTGTTTAAAATCCATGCTTCTCCCACGCTCGGTTATATGTCACGTGTTCTCGGGTAGGTGCACCAAAAAATGTATACATTTAAGCATGTAATGGGCAAACAAAAAATGAGGTATACCCGAAGGCACTGCAGTAGTACTTAATGTAACTTTACTTCTTAAATCTTAATGTTTTACTGTTTAATAATTTATACACTTCTTATATGTTGTTCAAATTCTTTAATCAAAATACCACTGACAGCGCAATGCACGATAACGTGGAGTGAATACACCATACGCATCCACCCACGGCCGCCCTGGTGTGCGCAGATAGGAGTTGATTCTACAATAAAATAAAATAAAGATAAAAACCCAGGATTGTTTCCTGCCTTGTGCCCTGTGTTGGCTGGGATTGGCTCCAGCAGACCCCGTGACCCTGTGTTCGGATTCAGTGGGTTGGAATATAGATGGATGGATGGATGGATAAAAAGAGTAATACAATCATCACCCATAAAGCGGATAGCAGACGTGACGTTCTATATGTGTACCAGATTTCAAGTCAATAGGTGAAACGGTTTGCGAGCTACAGGTGATTTAAAATCCTGGACAGACAAACGAATAGCCACGGTAGCGTATTATAGAAGAAGATTTTACTGTTTAATAATTTATATTTATATGAAATGTGCTTCTTATATATTACTTCATATTCTCATATAATAATGATGTTAATATTGTTTATATTGATTTCTATGTTATTGAAACTGCATGTATGTGTGTATATATATATATGTTTATATGTGTATGTGTGTGTATATATAAAAGACAGCAACACTCATAACAATGACAACACAATTACATTGACAATCATGTTACGTTATTTTTAAAATGTTTCCTTTACTTTTTCATAACCTCTTTAACACACTACTTCTCCGCTGCGAAGCGCGGGTATTTTGCTATATATATATATATCTGTATGTGTATATATATATATGTGTGTGTATATACAGTGGAACCTCGGTTCACGAACGTCTCGGCACACGTACAACTCGGTTTACGACCAAAAAGTTCGCCAAACTTTTGCCTCGGTTCACGACCAAACACTCGGTATACGAACAAGCCAGGTTCCCTTTCGGTTTGTTGATGTTCATTCTCTCCCTGTGCATTTCCTGTGCAGCGAGCGAGAGAGAGCGCGCACGCACACGCACACACACACACACACACACACACACAGAGAGGCAGCGCAAGAGACAGAGGGCTGTACACACACACACACACACAGGAACACGCGCGAGAGAGGCGTGTGCGCACACACACAGGAGCGCTCTAGACAGACACACTGTGAGCTGCAAAGCTGATCGCACCCCCAGAGAATACAGACGCCCCTGGGAAAACCCCTAAGAAACATGGACAGACTACCTTAACATTCCTCCTTTCCCTTCTTGCCGGCTCTGTCGCATAATATGCCTCTCGTGCGGTGCTCCGCCTTCTTAAAAAGCCTGCACGGGCTTCTTTCAGTTTGTTAAATTGGTTGCTTGCTTCTCCTTCTTTCTCTCTCAGACAATCTGTGCTCCTGGCGGAGCTGTCATCTCTGACTTGTCATGGAGCACGTTTAAACTTGAAAAGAGACAAATGTTTGTTTGCAGTGCTTTAAATAAAGTTCCTTTTTTTCTACAACCTCCTGTGTCTCTGTGCAAATCTGTGACCCAAGCGTGACAACACACACAGGCGCTCCAGGCTCGCAAAAGAGAGACGCACGCACACACACACAGAGCGATTGAGGGACGCATAAGTTAGAGAAGGCTTGTTTTTGTTTTCAGTTCTGTTTCCAGTGATCGGTTCGTAGCCTGCATTGTTGCAGTGTTACTTTTCTTGGTGGTTTATTAAATTACGGATTTTTCAAATGTTCCTTTTTTCCCCTGTTCTTAAAACTCATTAAAAAAAGTGTTTTTAGTGAGCGGTTCCTAGCACTATAGCGCGAACTATTGCAGTGTTAGTTTTCTCTGTTGTTAAAGGTTTTCTCAGTGTTATTCAATGTTTTTACATTTAGTTTACCATTACGCTGTGCATTCTATGGTATAATTAACTATATTTGTGCTTAAAAACTGAAAAAATGTATATATTTACATACAGTTTCTACGGTCTGGAACGGATTAATTGTATTTACATACAATCCTATGGGAGAAAATTGCTTCGGTTCACGACCAACTCGGTTTACGACCAGAGTTGTGGAACGAATTATGGTCGTGAACGAGGTTCCACTGTATATATATATATATATATATATATATATATATATATATATATATATATCTGTATGTGTATATATATATATATGTGTGTGTATATATATATATATATATATATATATAACAACAACAACAACAACATTTATTTATATAGCACATTTTCATACAAAAAGTAGCTCAAAGTGCTTTACATAACGAAGAAAAGAAGAATAAAAGACAAATAAGAAATTAAAATAAGACAACATTAGTTAACATAGAAAGGAGTAAGGTCCGATGGCCAGGGTGGACAGATATATATATATCTGTATGTGTATATATATATATATGTGTGTGTATATATATATACTAGCAAAATACCCGCGCTTCGCAGCGGAGAAGTAGTGTGTTAAAGAGGTTATGAAAAAAAAGGAAACATTTTAAAAATAACGTAACATGATTGTCAATGTAATTGTGTTGTCATTGTTATAAGTGTTGCTGTCTTTTATATATATATATATATATATATATTTATATATAATATACACACACACATAAACATTTATATACATATACATATATATACATATCTACATATACACATATCTACATATATATACACACATACATAAACACACACATAAGACTTATTGACTGAAACGGGCTTTCACGAAAAAAGTTAGGGCTTTGCTACAGGATACACCCTCCACAAGTTAAGCAGTAAAAATAAAATATATATTTCTGTTTTATTTAAACCTTTTAAGTTCGTATGCATAGCCCCCATTTGGCTGTTTAATTTTTTTTTTTCTCTTTCTCAGTAATATTTAATCTCCTTAAAGAAAAAAGAACATATCCATTTTACTTTTTTTGTATCTCTGTAGTAATATTTTAGTGTAAAAGAATAACCAGTATTTAAACCTTTTATGTTACTTTATACATTTATTTTACACAATGTTGAAAAATTAATAAGAAAGCTACATATTTTGGGCAGCTGCTGCTTTCATTTTCAATGAAATGAAAAAAGCTCTCCAAGAGAA
>NC_041397.2:336782006-336789506 GCF_900747795.2 Erpetoichthys calabaricus
TTGGAGTGGCCTAGTCAAAGTCCTGACCTGAATCCAATTGAGATGCTATGGCATGACCTTAAAAAGGCGGTTCATGCTAGAAAACCCTCAAATAAAGCTGAATTACAACAATTTTGCAAAGATGAGTGGGCCAAAATTCCTCCAGAGCGCTGTAAAAGACTCATTGCAAGTTATCGCAAACGCTTGATTGCAGTTATTGCTGCTAAGGGTGACCCAACCAGTTATTAGGTTCAGGGGGCAATTACTTTTTCACACAGTGCCATGTAGGTTTGGATTTTTTTTTCTCCCTAAATAATAAAAACCATCATTTAAAAACTGCATTTTGTGTTTACTTGTGTTATATTTGACTAATGGTTACATGTGTTTGATGATCAGAAACATTTTGTGTGACAAACATGCAAAAGAATAAGAAATCAGGAAGGGGGCAAATAGTTTTTCACACCACTGTATACACATACATACATACCTCCTTTAACCGTCACCTTATCGTGGTGGAGGGGTTTGCGTGTCCCAATGATCCTAGGAGCTCTGTTGTCCGGGGCTTTATGCCCCTGGTAGGGCCACCCAAGGCAAACTGGTCCTAGGTAAGGGATGAGACAAAGAGCGGTTAAACAAACCTCCTATGAAGAAAAACCATTTTGGACGGCGTTTTCCCTTGCCCGGACGCGGGTCACCGGGGCCCCACTCTGGAGCCAGGCCTGGAGGTGGGGCTTGATGGCGAGCGCCTGGTGGCCGGGCCTGCACCCATGGGGCTCGGCCGGGCACAGCCCGAAGAGGCAACGTGGGTCCCCCTTCCCATGGGCTCACCACCTATGGGAGGGGCCAAGGAGGTCGGGTGCAGTGTGAGTTGGGTGGTGGCCGAAGGCGGGGACCTTGGCGGTCCGATCCTCGGCTACAGAAACTGGCTCTTGGGACGTGGAATGTCACCTCTCTGAAGGGGAAGGAGCCTGAGCTAGTGCGCGAAGTTGAGAGGTTCCGGCTAGATATAGTCGGGCTCACCTCGACGCACAGCTTGGACTCTGGAACCAATCTCCTTGAGAGGGGCTGGACTCTCTACCACTCTGGAGTTGCCCCCGGTGAGAGGCGCCGAGCAGGTGTGGGTATACTTATTGCCCCCCAACTTGGAGCCTGTACATTGGGGTTTACCCCGGTGGACGAGAGGGTAGCCTCCCTTCGCCTTCGGGTGGGGGGACGGGTCCTAACTGTTGTTTGTGCGTATGCACCGAACAGCAGTTCGGAGTACCCACCCTTTTTGGAGTCCCTGGAGGGGGTGCTAGAGGGCATACCTTCTGGGGACTCCCTCGTTCTGCTGGGAGACTTCAATGCTCACGTGGGCAATGACAGTGAGACCTGGAAGGGCGTGATTGGGAGGAATGGCCCCCCTGATCTGAACCCGAGCGGTGTTTTGTTATTGGACTTCTGTGCTCGTCACGGATTGTCCATAACGAACACCATGTTCAAGCATAGGGGTGTTCATATGTGCACTTGGCACCAGGACACCCTAGGCCTCAGTTTGATGATCGACTTTGTGGTCGTGTCGTCGGACTTGCGGCCACATGTCTTGGACACTCGGGTGAAGAGAGGGGCGGAGCTGTCAACTGATCACCACCTGGTGGTGAGTTGGCTTCGATGGTGGGGGAGGATGCCGGTCAGGCGTGGTAGGCCCAAACGTGTTGTGAGGGTCTGCTGGGAACGTCTGGCAGAGCCCCCTGTCAGAAGTAGCTTCAACTCCCACCTCCGGCAGAACTTCGACCACATCCCGAGGGAGGTGGGGGACATTGAGTCCGAATGGGCCATGTTCCGTGCCTCTATTGTTGAGGCAGCTGACCGGAGCTGTGGCCGTAAGGTGGTCGGTGCCTGTCGTGGCGGCAATCCCCGAACCCGCTGGTGGACACCGGCGGTGAAGGATGCCGTCAAGCTGACAAAGGAGTCCTACAGGACCCTTTTGTCCTGTGGGACCCCGGAGGCAGCTGATAGGTACCGGCAGGCCAAGCGGAATGCGGCTTTGGTGGTTGCTGAGGCAAAAACTCGGGCGTGGGAGGAGTTTGGGGAGGCCATGGAGAATGACTTTCGGACGGCTTCGAGGAGATTCTGGTCCACCATCCGGCGTCTCAGGAAGGGGAAGCAGTGCAGTGTCAACACTGTATATGGTGGGGATGGTGCGCTGCTGACCTCGACTCGGGACGTTGTGGGTCGGTGGGGGGAATACTTCGAAGACCTCCTCAATCCCATTAACATGCCTTCCAATGAGGAAGCAGAGCCTGGGGACTCAGAGGTGGGCTCCCCCATCTCTGGGACTGAGGTCACCGAGGTGGTCAAAAAACTCCTTGGTGGCAGGGCCCCGGGGGTGGATGAGATACGCCCGGAGTTCCTCAAGGCTCTGGATGTTGTAGGACTGTCTTGGCTGACACGCCTCTGCAACATCGCATGGACATCAGGGACAGTGCCTCTGGATTGGCAGACCGGGGTGGTGGTCCCCCTCTTTAAGAAGGGGGATCAGAGGGTGTGTTCCAACTACAGAGGGATCACACTCCTCAGCCTCCCTGGAAAAGTCTATTCAGGGGTCCTGGAGAGGAGGGTCCGTCGGATAGTCGAGCCTCGGATTCGGGAGGAACAGTGTGGTTTTCGTCCTGGTCGCGGAACTGTGGACCAGCTCTATACCCTTAGCAGGGTCCTGGAGGGTGCATGGGAGTTTGCCCAACCAGTCTACATGTGTTTTGTGGACTTAGAAAAGGCATTCGACCGTGTCCCTCGGGGAATCCTGTGGGGGGTACTCCGAGAGTATGGGGTACCGGCCCCCCTGATAAGGGCTGTTCAGTCCCTGTACGATCGGTGCCAGAGCTTGGTCCGCATTGCCGGCAGTAAGTCGAACCCGTTTCCAGTGAGAGTTGGACTCCGCCAGGGCTGCCCTTTGTCACCGATTCTGTTCATAACTTTTATGGACAGAATTTCTAGGCGCAGCCAGGGTGTTGAGGGGGTCCGGTTTGGTGGGCTCAGGATTGGGTCACTGCTTTTTGCAGATGATGTTGTCCTGTTTGCTTCATCAGGCCGTGATCTTCAGCTCTCTCTGGATCGGTTCGCAGCTGAGTGTGAAGCGGCTGGGATGAGAATCAGCACCTCCAAATCCGAGACCATGGTCCTCAACCGGAAAAGGGTGGAGTGCCCTCTCAGGGTTGGTAGCGAGATCCTGCCCCAAGTGGAGGAGTTCAAGTATCTCGGGGTCTTGTTCACGAGTGAGGGAAGAATGGAGCGTGAGATCGACAGGCGGATCGGTGCGGCATCCGCAGTAATGCGGGCGTTGCATCGGTCTGTCGTGGTGAAAAAGGAGCTGAGCTGCAAGGCGAAGCTCTCAATTTACCAGTCGATCTATGTTCCTACCCTCACCTATGGTCATGAGCTATGGGTAGTGACCGAAAGAACGAGATCGTGAATACAAGCGGCTGAAATGAGTTTCCTCCGCAGGGTGTCTGGGCTTTCCCTTAAAGATAGGGTGAGAAGCTCAGTCATCCGGGAGGGGCTCAGAGTAGAGCCGCTGCTCCTCCGCATCGAGAGGAGTCAGATGAGGTGGCTCGGGCATCTGATCAGGATGCCTCCTGGACGCCTCCCTGGTGAGGTGTTCCGGGCACGTCCAACCGGGAGGAGGCCCCGGGGAAGACCCAGGACACACTGGAGGGACTATGTCTCTCGACTGGCCTGGGAACGCCTTGGGATTCTCCCGGAAGAGCTAGAAGAAGTGGCCGGGGAGAGGGAAGTCTGGGCATCTCTGCTCAAGCTGCTGCCCCCGCGACCCGACCTCGGATAAGCGGGAGACAATGGATGGATGGATGGATACATACATACATATACACACATACATGCACTTACAATAACATAGAAATCAATATAAACAACATTAACATCATTATCGTATGAGAATATGAAGTAATATATAAGAAGCACATTTCATATAAATATAAATTATTAAACAGTAAAATGTTCTTCTATAATTTGCTACCGTGGCTATTTGTTTGTCTGTCCAGGATTTTAAATCACCTGTAGCTCGCAAACCGTTTCACCTATTGACTTGAAATGTGGTACACATATACTACGTCACGTCTGCTATCCGCTTTATGGGTGATGATTGTATTACTCTTTTTATCTTTTTTTTTATTTTATTGTAGAATCAACTCCTATCTGCGCACACCAGGGCGGCCGTGGGCGGATGCGTATGGTGTGTTCACTCCATGTTATCGTGCATTGCGCTGTCACTGGTATTTTGATAAAAGAATTTGAACAACATATAAGAAGCGTATAAATTATTAAACAGTAAAACATTAACATTTAAGAAGTAAAGTTACATTGAGTACTACTGCAGTGCCTTTGGGTATACCTCATTTTTTCTTTGCCCATTACATGCTTAAATGTATACATTTTTTGGTGTACCTACCCGAGAACACGCGACAAATAACCGAGCGTGGGAGAAGCATGGATTTTAAACACGCGTTGAGTTCATCTGCTGGTCTCCCTCGTGGAATAACTGGTAATGTTTGACTAAAATCTACAGCGAGTAAAACGACATTACCTCCTTTTTTTTTTTTTTACGATCTCTGAGATTTTGCTTTTTTCGGTTCAAGGCTTCATAAGCTCTTTTATGTTCCATGGTGTACTTAATAAGTACTAATTATCCCAAACCATCATCTTTGAATGTTGCAAGACTTTCGCCTTGTATGTAGATCGGGGTAATTACATTCATTGCATTCCTAGTCTAAATCACAATCTGATTGTATGGGTGGTTACCTGGCAGGTAACGGTTATGCTTGGTCATCAAGTCATCTAACATCCGCTACGTGCCCTCTTTTAATTGCGAGAAACAGATATATATAGCCAAATTCTCGCGCTTCGTTGCGGCGAAGTACTGCTTTTAATTTTTTATTAAGAAGAAAACAAAACCTTTTTAAACGGATCGAAAATATACCAATAACAATTTGTTAAGGATCTGTTTTTTTTGTGAAGCTCCCTTTTCACAGCTGTCGCGCTACGGCGTGTGTTTCGTTTATTTGACAGTATGTAGATTGTGGTAATTACATTCATGGCATTCGTTTTCTGAATCACAATCTGATTGTATGGGTGGTTACCTGCCAGGTCACTCTTGTGGTTTGTCAGCAAGTCGCCTTACGTCCGCCACGTGCCCTCTTTCTGTTCCCAGAAGCAGATCATAGAATGGTTTTAATAGTTTACTTTCAAATAATGCAAAGAGTATGCGACATGAGTTTCTCCCTAATTCTGGGCTCATCAGGCGTACACAGTCACTGCATCCCCTCTCGGGAATCGAATCTCTATCGTCAGGGCCAGAGGTGAAGCCCCTAACGTTGCGCTACAGCGTGTGGTTCGTTTATACCTCGTGTCTTCTCATTAAACTTTTATCTCGCGAATATGTTATTGCAATCTGCAGTGGGAGCGTTTCTATAAACTTAATTTAAACTTACATTTTACACCGTGCTTTGTTTCCCTTATGAAGATGCTTGTATGGTTCACTCGCTCGCTTCTTATTGTTTCGCTCCCTTCTCAAATGTTTAATGAATTTTTTGTTCTTCGCTGTTTGCGGCGCCAGAGTTGAAGCCCCTAACGTTGCGGTCAGCAAGTCGGCTAACATCCGCCATGTGCCGTCTTTCAGTTGCGAGAAGCAGATCATAGAATGGTTTTAATAGTTTACTTTCAAATAATGCAAAGAGTACGCGACACGTGTTTCTCCCTAATTCTGGACTCATCAGGCGTACACACTCACTGCATCCGCTCTCGGGAATCGAATCCCGAACGTCAGCGCCAGAGGTGAAGCCCCTAACGTTGCGCTACGGCGTGTGGTTCGTTTATACCTCATGTCTTCTCATTAAACTTTTATCTCACGAATATGTTATTGCAATCTGCAGTGGGAGCGTTTCTATAAACTTAATTTAAACTTACGTTTTACACCGTGCTTTTTTTCCTTATGAAGATGCTTGTATGCTTCACTCGCTCGCTTCTTATTGTTTCGCTCCCTTCTCAATTGTTTAATGAATTTTTTGTTCTTCACTGTTTGCGCCTCATCCTTCATTTCTCCCTACTGCGTTCTTTTATCTCGCGAATATGTTATTGCAATCCGCAGCGGGAGCGTTTCTATAAACTTAATTTAAACTTACGTTTTACACCGTGCTTTGTTTCCCTTATGAAGATGCTTGTATGCTTTACTCGCTCCCTTCTTATTGTTTCGCTCCCTTCTCAATTGTTTAATGAATTTTTTGTTCTTCGCTGTTTGCGGCTCCTCCTTCATTTCTCCCTACTGCGTTCACAGTCTTTTCACGTGATTACGTGGGAGGCGTGATGACGTGACACTCAACTCCTCCTCCCACGGCCATCGAGCTGCCGTCCATTACTGTATATTGTGAAAAAAGAGGTTCCAGTTATGACCATTACGCGTTGAATTTCGAAATGAAACCTGCCTAACTTTTGTAAGTAAGCTGTAAGGAATCAGCCTGCCAAATTTCAGCCTTCCACCTACACGGGAAGTTGCAGAATTAGTGATGAGTCAGTCAGTCAGTCAGTGAGGGCTTTGCCTTTTATTAATTAGTATAGATCTATCTATCTATCTATCTATCTATCTATCTATCTATCTATCTATCTATCTATCTATCTATCTATCTATCTATCTATCTATCTATCTATCTATCTATCTATCTATCTATCTATATATGTCTATCTATCTATCTATATATATATACATCCCCATGCTTTGCAGCGGTGAAATACTGCTTTTAAATTTTTATTAAGAAGAAAACCTTTTTAAATTGAGTGAAAATCTACCAATAGCAATGTGTTAAGGATCTGTTTTTTTGTGAAGCTGACTTCATACAGCCTCTCCGCTGTTTTATAAACGAACGTCATATAAGGTCTTCTTTTTTCGTTGCTTTGCCAACGGAAGCAGCCTTTTTATTTAATCCTGTTTTTACGATTGTTCTGTTTGTATATCACGTTGTCAGTTCAGCACTCCGGTTGTAATATGACCAAGCCGTGCAAGCACACTCTTGAGAATGCAACGTATAGTTGTACAGGAGAAAAGCAATGTTGCCTGAAATCAATGGCAACCTTTTTTAGGTCTATGAACTTAATTTAAACTTTAGATTTACATAGTGCTTTCTTTCCGAAGTACCTGCACTCATGAATATGTCTGTATGCGTCAGTCGCTCAAATCCCTGTGGTTCGCACCGGCGAAGTTCTGCTTTTAAATTTTTATTAAGAAGAAAAGAAAACCTTTTAAAATTGAGGGAAAATATACCAATAACAGTTTGTTAAGGATCTGTTTTTTTTGTGAAGCTGCCTTCACTCGAGTGATCACTTTGAGCTTTAAGCCTGAGAAATCACCCCGTAAATGCACATGTTTAATTGCACATCTGTTAATATGTATGCTTACAAAGTATTAAAAGACACTCAACAATTACACAGTATTAAAAGACACTCAACAATTAATGTCATTTACACACTCAACAA